>NC_084619.1:46977954-47280454 GCF_033978795.1 Nerophis ophidion
TTCTTGGGATGCAACTCAGTATTCTTCTTCCTCCTAACACGACGAGTTGAGTTTATACCAAAAATACTCTATTTTGGTTTCATCTGACCACATGACATTCTCCCAATCCTCTGCTGTATCATCCATGTATCCATTTTGGTATAAACACAGCTCGTGAGATTTTGAGCCAAAACCTCCTTCCATCAGTGAGAGCTTTGAATGGTTGACCAAATACTTATTTTCCACCATAATTTACAAATAAATTCTTTGAAATTCCAACAATATGAATTCCTGGATTTTTTTTTTCACATCCTGTCCCTCACAGGTGAAGTGTACCTATGATGAAAATTACAGACCTCTGTCATCATTTTAAGTGGGAGAACTTGCACTGACTAAATACTTTTTTGCCCCACTGTATACACACACACATATATATATATATATATATATATATATATATATATATATATATATATATATATATATATATATATATATATATATATATATATATATATGTATACATATATATGCATATATATACATATATACACACACATACATACATACATAGATACATACATACATACACATATATACACATACATATACATACATATACACATACACACACATACATATACATACATACATAATGTTACAATTTTAAAGCAGAGAAATATGCAAATATGCAGAGCTGTGACTGCTGTACCACAAATTAGAGAGTTTTGTCCTGGACATGTTAACTGAACAATACATCCACACAACAACATCCTACATCTTATACTGTATTATCTAATAACATATCTCATTAATAAGGAATGCTTATGTTGCCAAAGACCAACAAACACCTAATGTAGGCAGCAAACGGCCAATTAACCACACTTTGGACATTCCAATTTTAAAAAATATTAGAGTTTTTAAAAAGACATTTGAAATTATTTCAATCACTCCACACATTTGTGAGCAAAACAAACCATTGGTATGACTTGGTCATGTTTATTATGCACTTGGCGGAGTAATTTGCATACCGGAAGAATGCTCCCTCTGTCTCCTCACAAATCTTGGAGTAAGGGCACTATTAAGCTTTAAAACAACATTATGTGAATAATTGATGCCATGTTATCTTTTAACCAGGTTGGGTTTTTGGCAACATTTGTTGTGTGAGGCGAAGCTGCAACATAATTGATCCAAACTAATGAACTCCATAGAAGCGAGTAGGAATAACTTTACTTACTTTTGTCACGAACAAACAAGATCCACTGCTCGACGACTACAGCATGATGGTCGCGTTATCCAATCTTTAAAGCTTCCCGACTAATCAACTTTTCTCATCGTTTCAGCGAAGGAGAGAGAAAATAGCTGGAGCTTCCATGACAGCCTTTTCTCCTTTCTGGGACTTTTTTTTTTTTTTTTTGGTGTGCGAGTGTGTATCTTCAGGAGACAACTTCCGTTTAACTTTTTCAGAATAAAAAAAGATTTACAAGGCACCGGCTGAGATTATTTTCGTGGCTGAATGTTACGTACAACTCACATCGTTTGAAGCCACTTGGTACAACAAATCTTGATTATAGAATGATAGTGAACTATCCTGTGGATGTATGAATGAATGCTACAGTCTATAGTATAAATACATTTTTTTGAATGGATGGATTACTATCATGGTTTCCTTCTTTGAGTCGTCATAAGGAAACGAATAAAAAATACATCAGCTTTCCGTAAAGTCAGGACATAAAAAAATGCATTTATTATGCAAGTAAAAATTTAATTTTAATATACCTTATGTTACAAATCTCACTTTTTTAAGGTGTTGTGTGAAATGTTGTTATTTTGTTCTAAACAATGTAAAAAAAAAAATATTTAATTGAAGTTAGTTTTCACGGGGAGAACATGCAAACTCCACACAGAAAGATCCCGAGCCTGGATTTGAACCCAGGACTGCAGGAACTTCGTACTCCGGCTTCCTCCCACCTCCAAAGACATGCACCTGGGGATAGGTTATTGGCAACACTAAATTGGCCCTAGTGTGTGAATGTGAGTGTGAATGTTTTCTGTCTATCTGTGTTGGCCCTGCAATGAGGTGGCGACTTGTCCAGGGTGTACGCCGCCTTCTGCCCGATTGTAGCTGAGATAGGCGCCAGCGCCCCCCGCGACTCCAAAAGGGAATAAGCGGTAGAAAAATGGATGGATGAAGTTAGTTTTCAAATATTTATTAAATCTATAATTTCGAATGCAACTATTTTCCGTAGCAATTATTAAAAAAAATAAAATATTACGTTAATTATAAAATAAAAATTGATATTTCGTAAAAATACATTTTTGTATTAAAATTTGATTATTTTTATACAATATAAATATATGCACTTTTTAGTTCTATTTCGATCTTTTTTTAATATTTACTTATCAGTTTGTGCACATATACATCCATCCATTTTGTACCGCTTATTCCCTTTTGGGGTTGCGGGGGGGCTGGCACCAATCTCACCTCGTCGCAGGGCCAACACAGATAGACAGACAACATTCACACTCACAATCACACACTAGAGCCAATTTAATGTTGCCAATTAACCTATCCCCAGGTGCATGTCAAACAAATATTTAAAATTATTTTTCTTTTAGCTTAATTAAATATACCTTATACCATATAAATCATGTTTAATACATGTATTGCACAATATAGAAAATATCACAATTATGAACATGAAAATCTTTAAAATGTAGATTTTTTTATTCTTAAAACAATTGTTCTTTGTATCCAAATTTACATGTGTGAATGGATGTGTACTTTTTTCACATTTTTATGTTAACATTTAATGTATTGTTGAATACACTTATTTAAATATATGTATTTAAATGCATACTGTATATACAATGAGAGAGACACAAATTATAGACATTTACATAAATTTTTTTAATACACTTCATTTAAAATATCCTATCGTCATTATTGAGCATTGTCTGTAGAACAGTGGTTCTTAACCTTGTTCGAGGTACCGAATCCCACCAGTTTCATATACACATTCACCGAACCCTCTTTAGTGAAAAATAAAATGTTTTTAAATCCAAGACAAAGTTATATGTTTTTGAGAACACTTTAGTATGGGTAACATATTCTAAGTATCAAAGACTTAATTTACAGTTATTTGAAAACTAGGGGTACATATTCTAGGGCTTCACGGTGGCAGAGGGGTTGGTGCGTCTGCCTCACAATACGAAGGTCCTGCAGTCCTAGGTTCAAATCCAGGCTCGGGATCTTTCTGTGACTGCGTGGGTTCCCTCCGGGTACTCCGGCTTCCTCCCACCTCCAAAGACATGCACCTGGGGATAGGTTGATTGGCAACACTAAATTGGCCCTAGTGTGTAAATGTGAGTGTGAATGTTGTCTATCTGTGTTGGCCATGCGATGATGTGGCGACTTGTCCAGGGTGTACGCCGCCTTCCGCCCGATTGTAGCTGATATAGGCGCCATCGCCCCCCGCGACCCCAAAAGGGAATAAGCGGTAGAAAATGGATGGATGGATGGGAAAATATTATAACTAATAAAGACTTCATTCAGAGTTAATTGGTTAGGGTTAGGGTCAGGGTTAGAGGGTTAGGGTTATAATAAGGCCATGCCGAATAAGGCATTAATTAGTACTTAATGACTAGATAAGAGTCAATATGTTACTAATTTGCATGTTAATAAGCAACTGATTAATGGTGAATAGGTCCCCCATACTAAAGTGTTACCATGTTTTTTTTACTGGTTCACAAAATGAACATCACCTTGTTCAAACAATAAAACCAACACAGTGCATAAACTCACAACAAATTACACACCTGCAAATCAGTCAGCTGTTGCCGTATCCGTAATATGCCGATAGGGAGAAGTTTGTATTTACACGATAAGTCGAGTTTTGACCTTCGCCGAACCCCTGAGGCCAACTCACCGAACACAGGTTAAGAATCACTGCTGTAGAATATTGAAGGATTGTGTGTGATATATTTATATATATATATATATATATATATATATATATATATATACATACACACACACACACACACACACACACACACACACAGTGGAGCAAAAAAGTATTTAGTCAGCCACCGATTGTGCAAGTTCTCCCACTTAAAATGATGACAGAGGTCTGTAATTTTCATCTTAAGTACACTTCAACTGTGAAAGACAGGATGTGAAAAAAAATCCAGGAATTCACATTGTAGGGATTTTAAAGAATTTAATTTTTAAATTATGGTGGAAAACAAGTATTTTGTCAACCATTCAAAGCTCTCACTGATGGAAGGTTTTGGCTCAAAATGTCACGATACATGGCCCCATTCATTCTTTCCTTAACACGGATCTATTGTCCTGTCCCCTTAGCAGAAAAACAGCCCCAAAGCATGATGTTTCCACCCCCATGCTTCACAGTAGGTATGGTGTTCTTGGGATGCAACTCAGTATTCTTCTTCCTCCAAACACGACGACTTGAGTTTATATCAAAATGGATACATGGATGATACAGCAGAGGATTGGGAGAATGTCATGCGGTCAGATGAAACCACAATAGAACTTTTTGGTATAAACTCAACTCGTCGTGTTTGGAGTAGGCCTTTAAAGATAGAGAAGACATGTTTGGAGAAATCACTTGATGCTGTTAAATTGGAGGAAAATGCTGCTGCGGTGATGGCTAAAGTTAAAGTATTAGAGGCAGCCATGGATAATGACAGTGACTACGGCGGCTCCAATATTGGTCTTCAAACTCAGGATGCAGCACAGCCTACAGAATAATATGCAGAAGAGCAAGTAAAGCACACTACCTATCAGTCTACCCCTGCATTAGGGGGAACCTCTACTGACAGTGTTGGCCTACTCGAAGACTGTGGTACAGCGTACACTCAATGTTGCTGGACAAGCTCGCTACCAGGATAATAAAACGAGTTGAGACCGTCATTGTCAGGAGTGCCTTTATTTCACACATTACAGACAAGAAACCTTCGGAGGCAAGTTTCGGATCGCAAGCATAACACAGAGTTGTTTACTGACAGAAATTATCCTTATCCTCAAGCTGAACTTGTGTCTTCGAGGGTTTTGCGGTTAACGATCGTCCTAAGCGTTATAGAGCTTGGATAGCGTCATTCCTGAGTGCTAAAAGAGGTCTCGACCTCACACAAAGTGAGAAAATGTGCCTATTTGTGAAGTGGCTTGGTGCGTAGTCAGCTGAACATGTGAGAAACATAAGAGATGAGCATGTCCATCGTCCCGGGAGAGGACTCAGAATGGTCTGGAATAAACTCTACAAGGTTTATGGGTTACCAGAGATAATAGAAAATTCACTGTTTGATATAATGGACAACTTCTACTCTTAATTTATCCAACAAGGATCACAGAAAGTTACGAGACCTTAAAAACTTGTTAATGGAGCTAGACACTGCAAAAACTGATGGGGATCTACCAGGACTTGCATACTTAGATGCAGCCCATGGTATTAACTCAATTGTGCAGTTGCTGCAATATAATCTACTGGTGAAGTGGTTTTAACATGGCTCCAGGTTCAAGATGTACAATGTTCCTTTTCCACCATTCAACTCCTTTGTGGATTTTGTTTGCCAGCAAGCCAAGATGTGAAATGACCCCAGCGCCAATTTTGCTCCTCGCTGTAATGAACCTCCTCCACAAATAAGAAAATCAGCCCTTAAGTACTAGTAAACGGAGGTCTTAGATTTTGCTCCACAAGACTGAAATGTCACCACATGCCTGCTCTTCGGCTGACCCATCACATGGAAGTAAAGTACGGTAGATCCTGCAAAGCAATGACCTGTACATAACAAACCACACCCTCTCCAAAAATGCTGTGGATTTAGGGAGAAGTCCCTCGAGCAGACGAAAGCCCTTATAAAGCAGTATGGTATGTGCTTTAAATGTTGTGCATCGTCAGCACATCCAGTCAAAAAATGTGACAAATATACAAAGTGTGCTGATTGTGGAAGCTAGAGCCATATCTCTGCAATGCATCCTGGACCTGGACTTGAGGTCATAGAGTCAATGGACAGCTTAAGTTTTATCAACGCCCTAAGAACGTTCCCGGCAATCCGTAGGCCAGTCAAACACATTTGTTCTGACCATGTAACACATTTTCTTGGAGCATGCAAGGATCTATGAATCCCTCAAATGTTGATAAAGATGTCGAGAAAAGATACCTTTCAGGAAAGCCATTCAACCCGCCTCATTCTTCCCAATTGGGGAGAGCATGGGAGAGTATAATCGGCATCATACGCAAAACCTTAAACTCAATGCTTCTTTAGACAAAGTCATGTAGCCTCATTTATGAGGTGCTTATTACCTTTATGACAGAAGTGATGCCCATTGTGAACAGACTCCTTAACCCTTCTCACTCCTGCTGCACTTCTCATCCCGTTCCTCCAGGCGAGTTGAAGAGCACAGACTTACACAAGAGACCATGGCGGCAGGTGCAAAACTTTGCACGTACTTTCTGGGACACAGGTTAAGGTACTTAATACTTTTCTTACATATATTGTAGCAAGAAATTGGACACTTTGTTTACTTTTTGTCAGTTTTACTCTCCTGCCAGTTGCCTCATTAGAGACAGTCAACTTGATACATCGCTGTCTGCGTGGTAATTGGGGATGGAATATATCTGCCTGTTATGAAGATAAAATAAAACCGTTACGCCCCTAAGGATAAATATTTTGGACCTCGTCGCAAAGCCCTCAGTATAGAGCTGTTCAATCTAAGTCTGTGAGCATTAACTGACGAAGATTCACTTTGAGGAGTACGTCGAACGTCTTCACAGACAAACGGAAGAGTTCAGTTGCAATCGATTTAATGCCCTGAGAACAGCGCCGGTTAAAAAGGCTCCTAATCTGGCTGCTAACGTATTCAGTAATATTTTGTCATTAACTGTTGCAATTAAATTTAATAATCTACTTGTTAAGTTCCTGTTACGAGTTAGGTTTTTTTTAGTTGTAACAGGTTTCCATCTACACTTCTGTTAAAATTCAATACACATTTTCTTCTGTTGTTTCAACATTTCACATTAGTTTTGGGTGATACTACACATTTTGGTATGGATCCAATTGGGCAGCATTGGTCATACTAATACAGATGCGTAAAATGTTCAACATCATTAAATTACAACATTTTTAATCAAAACTATAATAACACAAAAACGCAAGATGGAGGTGTAACAATATCAATTATTTAAAGTATTATCTACTATTGGCTTTGATATATTAGACATATTTAGAGACAAACCTATATATACTCAAATTGTTCAAGTTTTTTGAGTTCTAGATTTTAAATAAAAGTACAACTATATGAATATATAACCTATAAATGTTAAAATTGTGACGATTTTAAATCATATTTACATTTCTTACATCATTAATTTTAAGATTTAATCTTTATTAGGGACAAACGGTAGAAAATGTATGGATTGATGTTGAATCCATTTAGATAAGAGGTATAGAAAAAATATTGTCATATATATATATAAATACAACAACGGCGCAACAGTATATACCGTTACAGTAAAACCATGAAAATATCAAGCAGATTCATCAATCAGTTTTATTTATTTTAACCCTAGAGAAGCGGCTGGACATTGAGTAAAAATGCTTTAGGTGAAGCGTGGTATTCCCGTTAAAAAGTTATTTAGCGAGCCAATTTTATAAATGTACTTGAACATTTAAAGTAGATCTGGTATTAGTTAAAGGGTATTCGGAAACACATCTTACTATTTTTCTTACTATTCTTTCATGCAGTACATTTTTTTTTAGCAGCAATGAAAATATGAACATTCTTTATGATGGCTTTGCATTTTCTTTTCAAAATAGTAATGATTTAAAGAGATAGGAGCATGCAAACAAACAAAAGGAACAAAAAAACGTAGTTCATATTGATGTGTTTCCGGGTTTTAACTTCATTCCAGTTTTCAGACCATTGGAAAAATATAAGTTTTTGTTTTAAAAGTTGTATTGCTTTTCTTTATTTGAACACAAACTTGTATGAAAACAATGTGACCTCTTCCCAAGAACCAAATGAGATAAGCTGGATAATTTTAATAGCACATTACGGTATTTTTTTTGCATGAAAAATATCCAAGTCTCCACAACTGTTGGAAAAAAAACGTAGCAACAATGAAAATGAGATATTTTAAATTAAAGGGGAACTGCACTTTTTTTTTATCAAAACGTTGCCTATTATTTACAATCATGAGAGACTAGAGCACGTTTGTTTTTTTTGTAGGATTCTAATGATTACAAACGGCCCAATATAGCCTTCAAAGCCCTCGAAAACAACTTCAAAGCCTCTATTGTTAACGTTTTGTATGCACGCTGTAAGTCTAATGTAGCAACAGAAACTTTCATAATAGTATGAAATATGTACAAAATTTACCGTATTTTGGTCATTTCATGCATTTCCAGAACTTCTTTTCTTAGCGCATTTATTTCCGTTCCCACAGCAACGCCTTTCCGACTTCTGGCAACAAATGTGTGTTCCTACTTCCGTAAACAAACGCTTGTGTGTTTTCTAATTATGGCAGATTTGGTAACAGACAACAAAAACAGCTATTTTTGGACAAAATGAGGATTTAAAGCCTAGTCTTTTTTAACCTTAAAAATACGGAGGATTAACTGTTGGTTATAGAAGAGAGCGCACAAAGAGAGTGAAATGTTGGAGCAGACGGAAGCCGAGAGAGTGAGGTTGGTGTGACTTGACTGTGTAAATTTGGAACTAGGTGCCAAGCTATGCCGACAGAAATGGCTTCCATACCCAAAATCAAGTGGAAAACGTCCCTGGCCACACTGTAAAAAAAAATAATCATTTTTTTATGGTTAATTTACTCTTTATTTCTACTGTAAATTTTCAATTTTTTTCAAATAGGTTATAAAACGGTAGAATTGAAGACATTATCTGTAAAAAAACAAACAGCCTGTTATTTTAAGTAATATGACGGTAATGACAAACTATGTATATTTCAATTTTTTTTTACAGAACAATACCAAATTATACATATAATTTTCTGTTTTCTCAAATTACTTTCAAATTCATGTAATATTACAGTAATTACCTTTCATTAAATATGTAACTTGTTTTAAAAAGTCCATGTCCATACTAACAATGTAACAGTTTTATATGTAATTTTAAGGTAAATCTTATTTTTTTTTTGTATTTATGTGGATTTTTACATTCAAGTCAAAAAATATAGGTAAATCTTTTTTTTTTATATTTATGTGTATTTTTACATTTAAGTCGAAAAATATATGTAGCCTGTTGTATAAAGGTTTATGCTCATACTAACAATTTAACATTTTTCTCTGTAAAATGACATACGTTGGTGACTGCAAGACATACTTGTTCAACAGCCATACAGGTCACACTGAGGGTGGCCATACAAACAACTTTAACAGTGTTACAAATATGCGCCACACTGTCAACCCACACCAAACAAGAATGACAAACACATTTCAGGAGAACATCTTCACCGTAACACAACATAAACACAACAGAAAAAATACCCAGAATCCCATGTGTTACAATATACACCCCCACCACCACACCCCGCCCACCTCAACCGACACACAGAGGGGGGCGGTGATGTGGGGGTGGGGTAGGGGTTGGGTGGTAGCCCGAAAGAGTCTGCAAGGGATTCTGGGTATTTGTTCTGTTGTCTTTATGTTGTGTAACGGTGCGGATGTTCTCCCAAAATGTGTTTATCATTCTTGTTTGGTGTGGGTTCACAGTGTGGCGCATATTTGTAACAGTGTTAAAGTTGTTTGTACGGCCACCGTCAGTGTGACCTGTATGGCTGTTGATCAAGTATGTCTTGCAATCTCTATTATATGTCTGTCAGAGCCATACACATCACGCATTACAGTCGGCACGCTGTTGGTTCGGTGGATGAGCGAACGCAGAGGGCGACAAAGCGCTGTCACTGTACGCCCATAATATATTTGTCCGGGCGAACATCGAGTCAATCCTACAAGAGGGTCATCGAAAGTCTCGCGGTAAGATCGCTAAGTATGTTGTTAGGGCGGGATAGCCATTCATAGAAGGTGAACCTACTTTGCACCAAGTTCCTGCATCCAGTGGCCCCTCCAGTAAAGTGAATGTGAGACCCCTGATCCTAACAATTCAGAAAAAAATCTGTTAAATAATGGTATTTTCCTGTGGAATTGCCAGCATTGTCACTTCATTAAAGTGGTTGATCGTAATAATTTGGAAAAAAACTGTAGAATAAAGGTATTTTTCTGCAGAACTGTTTGCATCGTCACTTTATTAAAGGTGGTTGATCTTAATAATTTTGTAAAAATCTGTAAAATTATGATATTTCTCCGCAAAACGTTTCATGAACATTTCTGTAAATATAATGTTTTTGATCATTATTTGGTTTACAATGTTTTACTTTAATTTTATGGTTTTCGTTTGGCAGCCATAGCTGCCAGCAGATTACCGTTTTTTTACAGAATTTTTTTTTTACAGTGCAGCTGGACCAAACGGACAAATGTTAATCGAGTGAGTCTATTATATTGTTCATGATACGTGCAGCACATCATGCTTGTTAATACAACTACATACATTGTTAAACTAGCTGTGTACAAAGAAAACATGAAATGTTGGCTAATACTTTACAGATACTGCAATGATTGTTCATGTTTTTTAGTCAGTACTGATTGGTGTCCTGTCGCGTTGTGTTGTGCATTACAAACTCAAAAGCCATTCAGCTGCTGATGCAGAAGCTAGCTTAGAGCTAATGTTGCAGCAAGCAATTGCTAGTCAATGTGTGCGTACGCTACAAAAACACGTCCTCAGTGTTCGCTCTTACAATAACGTTGTTCAAACTTGGTAATTATACAGGTTACGTGATGTAAATTATGTATTGTTGGCAGTTTTTGGATGCATTTTAAAGAGCTTTATAGGCAGAATGGATTGCTCTCATTTGCTGCATTGCTCGACACCTAGAACGGAGCTGATTATTATAAATTAGAATGCAAAAAAACCCCAAAACATTTGACTTCTTGTCGCATAAGGATTGTGAACGATAGGCAAAACTCCAAAATGAAAAGTGCAGATCCCCTTTGAGATCAAATCAAATTGACTTTACATTTCTACTTCAATCTACAGGGATATGCAAGTATACATTTGTACTTTTATACTTTTAAGTACAGTGGAACCCATTCTGTCAACACTCTTCGGACCGGCTGACTCAAGTCGACACAAGCGGTTGCTGACATAATCAAGACCAGCGGTTGCCAAGTAAACACTTTGTGTTTTCCTTAATTCCTTCACATATACACACACACACACACACACACACACACATATATACACATACATATACCATATACACACACGTGTGTATGTGTATATATATATATATATATATATATATATATATATATATATATATACACACACACACACATTTACACAGTGTGTGTAAATGTGAGTGTATATACAGTATATATATATATATATATATATATATATATATATATATATATAGATATGTGTGTGTGCATGTGCGTGGTTGTCTATTTGTGATGGCTATAAGATGGGGTGGCGATTTGTCCAGAGTGTACTTAGCCTTCTGTCCGAGTCCAGCTGGGATAGTGAGTGTCTAGCCTCCCTCAGCGACCCCGAAAGGGAGAAGCAGCAGAAAACAGATAGATTATTTTCATATAATTATTTCTTATCCAACAGAGCTTTTGCTAATTTGCTTGTATGTTTTGATTATTAAATGACAAAGTTTTCATCCACGCACAAAGTTGTGGAAACTGGACTTTTCGACTCTCGTCTTAGCAGACTTCATCATTTCATGCTCGCAAACTAGATAGGACCACTCCAGTCTGAGGGAACGGTGTAGGATCTAAGTATTTAACCTCTAAAGTGGCTGATAATATAGAATAGATAAGTGTGCAATTTGTCAGTTCCTGTGGTAGAATCCAGGTAAAGACTGGGATGCTTTTATTTTGAAGAATACTTTGCATTGAACAGGAAGTCATTGAGTGCAGGTTTTAACATTGCGTAATCAGACCGTAGTTAGGTTGTGGCTTTATGAGTATATTACGACAAATGTCGACAAACTGACCTTTTTAATAGAAATCACCTCTTTGGCACTTTTTATGTCGACAAAAACGGTCCACCTTGAATGTCGACATCGCCTTAAGGGGCACTTTTTAGTAATAATAAGAAAATGGTGGCTATGTCAACATAAACGGGGTCAACTTAAGTGGGTTCCACTGTAAAAATATTAAGCGTGATCATGCTGAAGATTGCTTGATAAGGCCTAGAAAGGATGTGTGCACAAAGTCCTGCCCAAATCTTCAACTGGTGTAGTGGCGGCTTTGATTGAAGCCAGCTTGGTTGTAGTGCTGTCCGCCATGTTGAAAAAACTGTTCAAATTGTCCTCCTTGGTTCAAATTCAGGCCTCCTCTCCCCCCTCGTCCGCCTCGTCCCCCTCGTCCACGGCCACCTCTACCCCCGCCTCGCTCCTGATGCCAGCCTCCATTCTGGTGCTGATTGTCATGGTAACCTGCCTGGTGGCTGGACTCCTGGGGGGCTCCTTGGTAGTTTCCTCTATAAACACCTCTTGTTCCGCCTCCCCCATGATGAACCCCTGAATCTTGATACTGGCCCTGGTTGTAACTGCCTCGTCCTCCTCCTTCCCCCTCCCTCCAACCTCCTTGCACCCTCCCGCCTCTGCCGCCTCCTCCCCTGCTCCCCCTTTCGGTGCCACTCCTATCAGATCCCCCTCGCCCTTGAGAGTACTGATCATAACCTCCTCTGCTACCGCCGTGCCCCCCAGCACCATAGTGTCCACTACCTTGGGGGGCATCCTGACGCTTTTGCCAGGTCGGCATCTCTGGAGGGGGGGCCTCAATCTCACAGGGACGGCCTCCCCTGTCTGGCACTCGACCCATTAGAACCTGTTGGGAAACAAAAGAAGGAAAGTTTTTCAGAAAGGCCTTATGCAGAAACTACAAAAGCACTAGAACGTAGACCTCCACCAGGCACGACCTCCCAATAGTAAAAAAGTCCTGAATCCAGACAGTGATCTGGATCAGCCTCAAAATGTAAGCCTCTTTTTTTTTTTTAAATCACATTTCTAACATTTCCTGAAAGTGTAATCAAGATCCACCCATTACTTTTTGAGCTACAGTCTATATGGCGGAATGAAAAAAACATTGTGAATGTTCTTGTTATTCACCTAATCACTGTTTCTGTGGGTGGAGGCGGCAAAACTAGAACAAACACACAGAAGTTGAGCCTTGCAAAACAAGAGACATTTAACATCGTAGAAATTATGTCAATCAGACCTCCCAATCGCAAAAGAAAAAGTCCTAAATCCATACAGAAATTTGATCAGCCACAAAATGTAAGCATTTGTTCCTTAAGATTGTTGTCCTATCGCATTATGTTGTGCGTTACAAATGTAAGCGTGTTTCGTGCTGACGTAGAAGCTACCTTATCTCTTGTTCTAGTTAACTTTTACAGCTAATACCGAAGCACTGTTATGATAGAAAAAGAGTTCTTCAGTGTTCTCTTTTACAATAACAATGTTGCAACTGTTTTTGAATTCATTTTTAAAGTGATGGCTCCCATTAACTACAAACCCCGTTTTCATATGAGTTGGGAAATTGTGTTATATGTAAATATAAACGGAATACAATGATTTTCAAATCATTTTCAACCCATATTCAGTTGAATATGCTACAAAGACAACATATTTGATGTTAAAACTGATAAACATTTTTTTTGTGCAAATAATCATTAACTTTAGAATTTGATGCCAGCAACACGTGACAAAGAAGTTGGGAAAGGTGGCAATAAATACTGATGAAGTTGAGGAATGCTCATCAAACACTTATTTGGAACATCCCACAGGTGTGCAGGCTAATTGGGAACGGGTGGGTGCCATGATTGGGTGTAAAAGCAGCTTCCATGAAATGTTAAGTAATTCACAAACAAGGATGGGGCGAGGGTCACCAATTTGTAAGCAAATTGTCGAACAATTTAAGAACAACATTTCCCAACGAGCTATTGCAAGGAATTTAGGGATTTTACCATCTACGGTCCGTAAAATCATCAAACGGTTCAGAGAATCTGGAGAAATCACTGCACGTAAGCGATATTACAGACCTTTGAACCCTCAGGCGGTACTGCATCAAAAAACCGACATCAGTGCGTAAAGGATATCACCACATGGGCTCAGGAACACTTCATAAAACCACTGTCAGTAACTACAGTTGGTCGCTACATCTGTAAGTGCAAGTTAAAATTCTACTATGCAAAGTGAAAGCCTTTTATCAACAACACGCAGGAACCCCGCCGGCTTCGCTGGGCCCGAGCTCATCTAAGATGGAGTGATGCAAAGTGGAAATTATATTTGGAAACTGTGGACGTGGTGTCCTCCAGAAAAAAAGAGGAAAATAACCATCCGGATTGTTATAGTTCAAAAGCCAGCATCTGTGATGGTATGGGGGTGCATTAATGCCCAAGGCATGGGTAACTTACACATCTGTGAAGGCACCATTAATGCTGAATGGTCCACACAGGTTTTGGAGCAATATATGTTGTCATCCAAGCAACGTTACAATGGACGCCCCTGCTTATTTCAGCAAAACAATGCCAAGCCACGTGTTACAACAGCGTGGCTTTGTAGTAAAAGAGTGCGGGTACTTTCCTGGCCCGCCTGCAGTCCAGACATGTATCCCGTCGAAAATGTGAGGTGCATTATGAAGCGTAAAATACGACAACAACTGTTGAACAACTTACGCTGTACATCAAGCAACAATGGTAAATAACTCCACTTTCAAAGCTTCAACAGTTAGTTTCCTCAGTTCCCAAACGTTTATTGAGGGTTGTTTAAAGAAAATGTGATGTAACACAGTGGTGAACATGCCCTTTCCCAACTACTTTGGCACGTGTTTCAGGCATGAAATTCTAAGTTAATTATTATTGTGCAAAAAAATATATAAATTTATGAGTTTGAACATCGAATATCTTGTCTTTGTAGTGCATTCAATTGAATATGGGTTGAAAAGGATTTGCAAATCATTGTATTCCGTTTATATTTACATCAAACACAATTTCCCAACTCATATGGAAACAAGGTTTGTACATTGCTAGCCACCGAGAATGAACCAATTTTTAAGTTAGAACGCAAAAAAAAAAAAAACCTTTTGTCTTCTTGTCTCTAATGATGATTGTGAATGATAGGCAAAATGTTTTTAAAAAGTGCAGTTCCCTTCAGACAGACAGAGACAGACATTGATTCCTTCAGGAAAATAAAAAATATGACTTTCTGGATAAATGGTGTGTGAATACTGGAATACTGTGAAAGCTGAACGGTCATCAAAAAATGTGAGCAAAATATAAACTCAAATGCTTCCTTCTGCCCAAATGTGCAGCTGGGATAGGCTCCAGCACCCCATGACCCACGAGGGACAGGCGGTAGAAATATATGGATGGATGCTGATAAACTTAGATGTCTTTTATGAAGGAACTAAAGAACAGCACAGCCCGAAGACGCAACGTGGGTCAGCCCTCCAATGGGCGAACCACCCATAGCAGGAGCTATAGAGGTCGGGTGCAATGTGAGCTGGGCGGAAACCGAAGACAGGGCACTTGGCGGTCCGATCCTCGGCTACAGAAGCTAGCTCTTGGGACGTGGAACGTCACCTCACTGGGGGGGAAAGAGCCTGAGCTAGTGCGCGAAGTTGAGAAGTTCCGGCTGGATATAGTCGGACTCACTTCGACGCACAGCAAGGGCTCTGGAACCACTTCTCTCGAGAGGGACTGGACCCTCTTCCACTCTGGAGTTGCCGGCAGTGAGAGGCGACGGGCTGGGGTGGCAATTCTTGTTGCCCCCCGGCTCAAAGCCTGTACCTTGGAGTTCAACCCGGTGGACGAAAGGGTAGCCTCCCTCCGCCTTCGGGTGGGGGGACGGGTCCTGACTGTTGTTTGTGCTTATGCACCAAACAGCAGTTCAGAGTACCCACCCTTTTTTGGGAACACTCGAGGGAGTACTGGAAAGTGCTCCCCCGGGTGATTCCCTTGTCCTACTGGGAGACTTCAACGCTCGCGTTGGCAACGACAGTGAAACCTGGAGAGGCGTGATTGGGAAGAATGGCCGCCCGGATCTGAACCCGAGTGGTGTTTTGTTATTGGACTTTTGTGCTCGTCACAGTTTGTCCATAACAAACACCATGTTCAAACATAAGGGTGTCCATATGTGCACTTGGCACCAGGACAACCTAGGCCGCAGTTCCATGATCAACTTTGTAGTTGTGTCATCGGATTTGCGGCCTTATGTTTTGGACACTCGGGTGAAGAGAGGGGCGGAGCTTTCTACCGATCACCACCTTGTGGTGAGTTGGCTGCGATGGTGGGGGAGGATGCCGGAATGACGTGGGAGGCCCAAACGCATTGTGAGGGTCTGCTGGGAACGTCTGGCAGAGTCTCCTGTCAGACAAAGTTTCAATTCCCACCTCCGGAAGAACTTTGAACATGTGACGAGGGAGGTGCTGGACAATGAGTCCGAGTGGACCATGTTCCGCACCTCTATTGTCGAGGCGGCAGATCGGAGCTGTGGCCGCAAGGTAGTTGGTGCCTGTCGGGGCGGCAATCCTAAAACCCCTTGGTGGACACCAGCGGTGAGGGATGCCGTCAAGCTGAAGAAGGAGTCCTATCGGGTCCTTTTGGCTCATAGGACTCCGGAGGCAGTGGACAGGTACCGACAGGCCAAGCAGTGTGCAGCTTCAGCGGTCGCGGAGGCAAAAACTCGGACATGGGAGGGGTTCGGGGAAGCCATGGAAAACGACTTCCGGACGGCTTCGAACCGATTCTGGACCACCGTCCGCCGCCTCAGGAAGGGGAAGCAGTGCACTATCAACACAGTGTATGGTGCGGATGGTGTTCTGCTGACCTCAACTGCGGATGTTGTGGATAGGTGGAAGGAATACTTCGAAGACCTCCTCAATCCCACCAACACGTCTTCCTATGAGGAAAAAGTGCCTGGGGACTCTGTGGTGGACTCTCCTATTTCTGGGGCTGAGGTCGCTGAGGTAGTTAAAAAGCTCCTCGGTGGCAAGGCCCCAGGGGTGGATGAGACCCGCCCGGAGTTCCTTTAGGCTCTGGATGCTGTGGGGCTGTCTTGGTTGACAAGACTCTGCAGCATCGCGTGGACATCGGGGGCTGTACCTCTGGATTGGCAGACCGGGGTGGTGGTTCCTCTCTTTAAGAAGGGGGACCGGAGGGTGTGTTCCAACTATCGTGGGATCACACTCCTCAGCCTTCCCGGTAAGGTTTATTCAGGTGTACTGGAGAGGAGGCTACGCCGGATAGTCGAACCTCGGATTCAGGAGGAACAGTGTGGTTTTCGTTCCGGTCGTGGAACTGTGGACCAGCTCTATACTCTCCGCAGGGTTCTTGAGGGTGCATGGGAGTTTGCCCAACCAGTCTACATGTGCTTTGTGGACTTGGAGAAGGCATTCGACCGTGTCCCTCGGGAAGTCCTGTGGGGAGTGCTCAGAGAGTATGGGGTATCGGACTGTCTTATTGTGGCGGTCCGTTCCCTGTACGATCAATGCCAGAGCTTGGTCCGCATTGCCGGCAGTAAGTCGAACACATTTCCAGTGAGGGTTGGACTCCGCCAAGGCTGTCCTTTGTCACCGATTCTGTTCATAACTTTTATGGACAGAATTTCTAGGCGCAGTCAAGGCGTTGAGGGGTTCCGGTTTGGTGACCGCAGGATTATGTCACTGCTTTTTGCAGATGATGTGGTCCTGATGGCTTCATCTGACCGGGATCTTCAGCTCTCACTGGATCGGTTCGCAGCCGAGTGTGAAGCGACCGGAATGAGAATCAGCACCTCCAAGTCCGAGTCCATGGTTCTCGCCCGGAAAAGGGTGGAATACCATCTCCGGGTTGGGGAGGAGACCCTGCCCCAAGTGGAGGAGTTCAAGTACCTAGGAGTCTTGTTCACGAGTGAAGGAAGAGTGGATCGTGAGATCGACAGGCGGATCGGTGCGGCGTCTTCAGTAATGCGGACGTTGTACCGATCCGTTGTGGTGAAGAAGGAGCTGAGCCGGAAGGCAAAGCTCTCAATTTACCGGTCGATCTACGTTCCCATCCTCACCTATGGTCATGAGCTTTGGGTCATGACCGAAAGGAGAAGTTCACGGGTACAAGCGGCCGAAATGAGTTTCCTCCGCCGTGTGGCGGGGCTCTCCCTTAGAGATAGGGTGAGAAGCTCTGCCATCCGGGAGGAAATCAAAGTAAAGCCGCTGCTCCTTCACATCGAGAGGAGCCAGATGAGGTGGTTCGGGCATCTGGTCAGGATGCCACCCGAACGCCTCCCTAGGGAGGTGTTTAGGGCACGTCCAACCGGTAGGAGGCCACGGGGAAGACCCAGGACACGTTGGGAAGACTATGTCTCCCGGCTGGCCTGGGAACGCCTCGGGATCCCCCGGGAAGAGCTAGACGAAGTGGCTGGGGAGAGGGAAGTCTGGGTTTCCCTGCTTAGGCTGTTGCCCCCGCGACCCGACCTCGGTTAAGCGAAAGAAGATGGATGGATGGATGGATGGATAAAGAACAGCATTGTATGTGGGAGATATGTGACGTGGTAACCTTGATGTATATGGTGACCTCACATAGCCCACATGACCATACTTACAGCTGAAGGCAATATATACTAATGAGGGTGATTCCACTCAAACGACTGTCGTTGGCTGGCAAAGGTCTCCCTCTGTTGTATCATAACAAGCGTCGTTTTGCGTCCCTAAAGAGTGAAACCATTCTAGCTTAAAAAGGTACCGCTCACCTAAGAGGTTAATATACTTGGCGCCAACACCATGGCCTCAACTCAACCCTTTCTAGTCTGTGAGCATGAAATTATATTGCCTGATTAGATAAAACATCAATTCAATCCCCTGAGAAAACAACGACTTGATGAATGACAACATTTAAAGTTTACGTCCACATTTTAGAGGAATATCTAATAATGGGTCAATGACATGACATGCATTTTTGTGTGTCCAATGATTTTGTTTTTAGATTATGTAACTAGTTTACTTAACGTCCCAGTTTTTTGATTTGAATAAAGTTCCACTACATTGGAATATTATACATTATTTTAATGTTTTGGCATTTAGAACCCCCAGAATGGCATGTGGCATACAGGTCCACACAAAAAAACTTAGTATTATGTTTTTGTCAAATGTTGGAGTGTCTCAACCAAAAACACCAGACTTTTATTACAAAGTTAAAAGATAATACCTGTTAACAGGATGTTGCATCATTTATTCTATAAGACCCCATCTGTTGTTCGCTTTCAAATATTAGTAAAGAAGTTATTTGAAGTCACATGCACGTTGGTACGCTTCTCATGTCATGTGGTACACAACCAGTATTAAACTATGAAAGTGTTATTTTATCATTAACCTATTTATTCTTTGTAAAATTGATATGCATGAACGTGTTAGCTAGAGATAAAGCTACATTTATTACAGGTGTCCAAACAGGAGCCTGTTTAATTAAAAAATAAGTTGCAAGGTTCAGGAATGTTACAAAAAAGAATAGTTATTTAAAATTCTAAGAATACATCTTGCAAATGTTTTTTACCTGTGTGTTAATTATGTTCTCTTCATAATTTTATTGTCTATATTTTCTAGATGCCACGTAAATAAGTAGAAATCAGCGCACAGTTTTTAGAAGGTTAACTGTCACTGGCAGTTGTAATGTCTGTTTTTATAATAAGCCGAGATCCAATAAAAAGAAGTGAGCAGACTTTTGACAGACCACATGATATTTTCTCCCAAGTAGGTTTTTTTGTTGGTTAAAAGTATTTTTCTAGGGTTTTCACAAGTTTTTGTGACGATCCCAAATGGGACAAGCGGCAGGAAATGGATGGATGGATAGAACGTAACAAAATTATTTTCATGTTTGTTTCAAATTCGATCATGTTTCTTCTTTGAAGACTGCCTCAAAGTACCTTTTTAATTACCGTATTTTTCGGAGTATAAGTCGCTCCGGAGTATAAATCGCACCGGCTGAAAATGCATGATAAAGAAGGAAAAAAAACTATATAAGTCGCACTAGAGTATAAATCGCATTTTTTGAGGAAATTTATTTGATAAAATCCAACACCAAGAATAAACATTTGAAAGGCAATTTAAAATAAATAAAGAATAGTGAACAACAGGGTTCAAATCCAGGCTCGGGATCTTTCTGTGTGGAGTTTGCCTGTTCTCTCCGTGAATGCGTGGGTTCCCTCCGGGTACTCCGGCTTCCTCCCACTTCCAAAGACATGCACCTGGGGATAGGTTGATTGGCAACACTAAATTGGCCCTAGTGTGTCAATGTGAGTGTGAATGTTGTCTGTCTATCTGTGTTGGCCCTGCGATGAGGTGGCGACTTGTCCAGGGTGTACCCCGCCTTCCGCCCGATTGTAGCTGAGATAGGCGCCAGCGCCCCCCGCGACCCCGACCGGGAATAAGCGGCAGAAAATGGATGGATGGATGGATGGATAGTGAACAACAGGCTGAATAAGCGTACGTTATATGACGCATAAATAACCAATTGGGTAGGTGCCTGGTATGTTAACGTAACATATTATGGTAAGAGTCATTCAAATAACTATAGCATATAGAACATGCAATACGTTTACCAAACAATCTGTCACTCCTAATCGCTAAATCCCAAGAAATCTTATACGTCTAGTCTCTTACGTGAATGAGCTAAATAATATTATTTGATATTTTACGGTGATGTGTTAATAATTTCACACATAAGTCGCTTATGAGTATAAGTTGCAGCCCTGGCGAAACTATGAAAAAAACTGCGACTTCGTTCGAAAAATACGGTAAATATGATTTTATTTGTATTCTGCACCAGGACTTAACGAGTTATTCCACATAACTAGGTACGGTTTATTGGTTTGGCCATGCTTTTTCCTTTTACTAAAATATGTTTTAAAAAAAAATATGTACCTTTTAATACAATAATGTACAGACTCTGTTCCTCTCACCTTATTAATGGAACAAGCGGTCTTCTCCCGTGACTTGCCGCTGCTTGTTCGTAGGATTTTTGACATGTCTTGTCGAGCAGCAAGAAGGTGGGCAACAGAGACTTTGCTTTTGCTGCCAAGGGCAGAACGAAGGGGCTGATAAACTTTGACCAACTTTGCAGCGTGTGCCTGTGGTAGGAAGAACAATCAGGTACTTACCATAGTGACACAAATCTGGGACAGTATTTTTTCATCAGGGTGTCCGGATCAGATACCGATATGGGCTCTCAGTCTAATATCATTAAAAAAAACAACTATGAGCTCGAATGTAATATGTGTGATATAATCTCTGATACAAGCAGTCCTGCAGCGTTTTTTTTATGCAAAACTGGACAGCCAGTTATCTAAATGTCCTTAATAAGCACACAAGGTGGGTCTTTTCTTCATGATGTTTGCAGTGAGTAACAACCAGTGATGAAAAGCAAAAAAAAAGCCAACATGATGCATTTCTTAATTGAATGCGCCGCATAGGTTAAAAATGATCAAAAAACGTTAATAAAATGTTATTATAAATGTGTTTGTTAATACATAACCCATATATTTATATCATGTATATAAAACCTTAAAGGTGTTTGGATGTTTTTTAAGGGCATTGTAGACATAATTGCATGTCTCCCATAGGCACCATTGTAAGCAGGATTTTGATTGTATTTATTTAATATTTAGAATGCAAAAAATATTTCAATCAATCAATCAAAGTTTATTTATATAGCCCTTAATCACGTTTCTCAAAGGGCTGCACAAGCCACGACATCCTTGGCTCAGATAATAACATCCATCGTCATGTATTTCATAATGATTGTGAACGATAGGCACATTTCCAAATAATGTCCAGTTCCCCTTTAATGTCTCGTTTCACAGTTAGCATCTAAGCTAGCAAGATGGCGCCTGCAGTAATCAATCACAGTATTTGGATGATTTTGATTTGAAACAGTAATGCTGACAGTCGGGAGTTTTACCACGGTTATCATTAATACCGTTTATTGTTACTTCCCTATTTGTAATACACTTGTGTCATGAAGACTTTGTATTTGTAAGTAATACGCACCAATAATTATTTGATACTTGTTTCTATTAACAAATATGCTGTTTTTGTCTGCAAAATTGTTCAGTGAAGGACTCTTATTATGTACAGTAGTCTAGCTTGTTTGCTTAGCTGTTGTGTAGCTGGCAGCTCCCAGTAACCTAAAGTCAACCATGTATGACGCTTGTAAATGAAAGAAAAGACCAACATTTTGTGTTTATTGGAGGCCATTTAGATGTTACTGGCTTTCCAGCGTTGCACCAGAAAAAAACACAGCAGGAAATTATAACGAACAATTTGCATGCAAAAATTATATGATCCCATTTTTTTGCTGATATCACACTGATTAACATTGGATCAGGACACAGCTAACCATTACATGTCGAAAAGGCATGCCTTTATACCGTGATGGCAGTGAGATGAAAAAAATGTGGTTAATGGAAGGCAATAAAATATTTTTGGCCAAGAATGAGTGTTAGTCGCTGTAGAAAAAAAAAATTGTTGCTAATCTTTGACATATCCACGATTGTAATCGCTGTTAACAAGAAATGTCACTGCAAAGCGTGAAAAAACTAATTGATGCTTATTTTGAACACTAAGTTTCAAAAAATCCCTGAAGTCCTCTACCAACCCCACCCTCAGGGAGGCATGCCTCACTTTCACAAGCGTGGGTCTGGATGTCCAAATGAGGCCACATACCTTTGCTCTTTCTGACCAACCGAAAGACTGCACCGTCACATCTAGACGTTTCAGCAACATCTTTCTCCGCATTTCATATTCATTCACAAGTGCTTGGTTGACGGCTTCTATTTTTTCCTGGGAAGGGAACAGCCAACACAAAAATTATTTCAGTTGAGTGTATTTCAACTGGTCTATTTCATCATGCGTTACCATGTGCACAGGTCCAAAGGCCTTCTTCAGCAAAGGCTCTCCGATATGATGTGGCGGTAAGCGACATGAGGCATCTTTCAGCTAACATGTAATAGATGCACAGAGTGAGAAAACACAGTTAATATTTATTTGAACGGTTCTTTTGCCATAATAGAATAATACAACGTGCCATTTCATGAACAAGAATTAGGTGCACATTTCAAAAGCTATTATGGATTATTTTTAAAATCTCACATGGTCGAATTAATATGTAGCATTTTTCTTTGTTTCTTGCATTGAAAAAAGTGAGCACAGTCAAGAGTAAAATTCATTGTGTGTTAAACATACTTGGCCAATAAATTTGATTCTGATATACTGCACTTAATTTACGAGCATAAATAATTCCAGGACTAAGGTCGGAACTCAGAACACTTATCTCAACGCGGCTCCTTTCATTAAAATTAATTTAATCTATTCTTGATCCTCCCAAAACACCACCATTTTTCCATGTAAAATGCCTTTTCATTAATAAAAAACTAACTTTCCTGATAATAGTGTTTGGAAATCAATACAACAGAGTGTATTACAAACAACCACATTGTTTTATGCAATGATGTAATAATATTTTACAGCATTTGCCAGGGGCGTCACTAGCTTTACAGAACAGGGGGGGCTATCCTGGAGATGCACAGGATGCGAGCGAACATAGCGCAAAAATATAAATATAAATATATATATATTCTCGGGTAGCAAGTTGTAGTTAGCTTTGTGTATAATTTTTGCTGTTTGCAAATTCACTATGTCGTGGAATTTCAGTATCTTTGATTCAATAAATAAAAGGGTTCGTATGTTCTCTATATCCAATATTATGTATTATTCTAACTGATCTTTTTTGTAACAATGTTAGTGAATGAAGTGTACTTTTGTAATTATTTCCCCATATTTCTACACAGTAACTCAGATATGGTAACACTAGTGAGCAGTAGAGAATATGAAGTGATTTTTGGTCTAGAACATATTTAGCTTTATTCATTATTGACGTGTTTCTTGCTACTTTATGTTATATATTTTTTACATGAGATTTCCAGTTCAATTTATCATCAATCATTATACCTAATAATTTGGTTTCATTTACTCTTTCAAATTTCTATTCCGTCTATTTGTTTTTGTTTGACTTTCTCTTCTATTGTTACCAAATATCATTGTTTTACTTTTACTGAGATTCAACGATAGTCTGTTTTTGTCAAAACAATTTTTAAATTTGTTTATTTCTTCTGTTATTATTTGTATTATCTGCTGTGTTCCCTCCTGAACAAAATGCTGTTGTGTCATCTGCAAATAATACTAACTTTAAATCTCTTGTAACTTTACAAATGTCATTTATAGAGAGATTGAATAATTTAAGTCCTAGTATTGATCCCTGAGGTACACCACAGGATACATTTAGCGTTGTAGAAGTGTGTTCACCAAGGTTCACGTATTGTTTCCTGTTCGTTAGAAAACTTCTTATCCAGTTTAAGACTAACCCTCTGATATCATATCGTTCTAGTTTTTTGATTAAAATATTGTGATTACTTGTGTCAAATGCTTTAGTTAGATCCATAAACACTGCTGCCGCACATATTTTACTATCTATTGCAATTGTAATTTCTTCTGAAATTTCAATTAAAGCCATTGAAGATTAAACATTACCTCTGTATCCATATTAGTTCTCTACGAGTATTTTATTTTTATTTATGAAACTCTAATCTGTGATTGAACATTTTTTCAATGATTTTAGAAAATTGTGGAAGTAAAGAAACAGGTCTATAATTTGTAAATAGGTTTGTTTCCAGTCCTATAAATTGGTGCAACTTTAGCTATTTTCATTTTGTTTGGAAATGTACCCGTTTGAAATGATAGCTTACTAATATACATTAATGGTCCAGAGATCTCTTCAATAACCGTTTTTATTGTTTCCATATCAATTCCGTTACAATCAGTTAAAGTCTTATGTTTACATTTTTTCACGATTGTAACTATTTCCTCCTGTGTCACATTACTGAGGAACATGGAGTTGGGATTTCGCTCTATGGTATCATTATAGTCCTCAATTGAAACTGGGTCTGGAATCCTTTCTTCCAATTTTGGTCCAATATTTACAAAGTAATTATTAAAGCTTTTAACTACTTCCTTTATGTTGTCATTATGTTTATTTCCGTCTAAGAAGTATTGGGAGTAATCCCTCTCAGTGCCATTTTTAATAATGCTATTGAGGATGCCCCATGTTGCTGTCATATTATTTTTGTTCCTGTCAAATACTTCACTGTAATATTATTTTCTACATGATTGTAGTATGTTTGTTAACATGTTTTTTATACTTTTTGTACTTAATTTCTGCCTCTGTAGTTCTTTGTGCTATAACATTTATACAGTGTAGTCTTCTTACAAGCATGTTTTAATCCTTTTGTCATCTATGGTTGATTATTCTTTCTCTGCTTACTACTGAGTTGTTTCCATGGACAATGTTTGTCAAAGTATTATGAACTTGTTTAAGAAATGTTCATATGCTGCTTCAACCTCTTTTTCATTGTACACATTGTCCCAATCTTGCTTTTGTAGCTCAATTTTGAAAGTAATCATCCTCTTCTCTGTGCACAATCTTCAAAATGTCCATTTGTCTTCCATGTTCTTTTTGCAGTTACCATCATATATTGTAAAAACTGGCAGATGATCACTAACGTCGGTTATAAGTAGACCACTTGTAGTGTTATCAAAATCATTGGTAAAAATATTATCAATAAGTGTGGCACAGAGTCCTGTGATTCTGCTTGGCTTTGGGATTTTAGGATATAAACTGATGCTGTACATTCTATCAATGTTGATAGACTTTTACTTGTTAAAGTCACCGCATAAGAAAATTATTTTTTTACCATTGTCCATGTAAGTTACCTTGATCCATTCTTCAAATGTTTCTATACTTGACTTAGGTCATCTGTATATACAATTGATTAATATGTGTTTGCTTTTTTCCCGACATTTCTCAATGGTAATACATTCTAAGATGTTATCTAAAGCAAATGACATGTTTTTTACCACTTTGTAGTTCAGGGTCTTCATCACATACACAGCTACTCCTCCATTTTTGTTGGTTCTGTTGATGTAGTTTAGTTTATATCCTTCCCGATCAAAATCTATTCCTTTTTTTTATCATCAATCCATGTTTCTGTGACAGCGGTCACTTTGAAGGGTTTGTTGATGTGGTCCAAAAAGTTCTTAATGTTGTTGTAGTTTGCATACAAGCTTCTGCTGTTAAAATGATTAATTGACTATTTGTTAGCACATTTAATGATGCTATTGCTCATCTGTGTAGTAAAAACAATTGTCACTGATGTGGGAGAAAATTTTTTTTATCTGGATCTATATCATTTTCCAAATCCTGGTTTTTGTTGCAGAAGTTTTTTTGTTCCATATTTTCTTGTTCAACAATCTTTGAATTTGTTTCAATAATTTCTATAGGTATAGGTGGATGCAATCCTGAATCTAGGTCTTCTTTTTTAGTGGTCCCTTGGAGCATAGTAGTGTTGATGTTGAATTTACGTTTTTGTTTTCTGTCCATTATCATCGTTGTTGTGGAAGCTGTGTAAACTTTAAACATTGCCCGGGTCCTTGATGTCATTGACAAGTACTCTCTTGCTTCTGGACATCCATTCAGCTTGATGTAGATTTTACAGTTGGCGCTCCAAGTTCCCGGGATTTTTCCCTGCTTTCTCAAGTCGCGCGCTTTATTGGCGATTCCAGCATTACGTTTTGTGAGATGCTCATTCATGTACACATTTGTTCCATTCAGCTTCTTTCCCTGTCTCAGCAATGTCATTTTAAATTTTCTGTTTACGAGTTTCACAAGTACGACTGGAGTGGCGTTGTTGTTTCTTCTGGTCAGTGGAATGCATGTTTCAAATGGTATTAATGTCAATTTCAATTTCCTTTGATTGCAGAAAGTTGAGACAAAATCCATTTCATCTGGTTCACCTTCATTATTCACAGCTTTCGCATAGGATCTTGGTTTAATTTGGTGCCCTGTCACGATGATATCATTAATTTGTTTATCCTGCTCCATTTCATCTATGACATTCCACAGCATGTAGTTGTCTTCTTGAAGGGTCTTCATTTGTTGGCTCATGTCTTCTTGATGGGTCTTTATTTGTTGGCACATACAGTATGAGCGACTTCATTTTTTCTGGTGTTGTTCTGAGTTTGCAGACTTTTCACATCTTGTTTGTGTTCTGTTGTTGCTTTTCTCAGATCTTTTTTTATTTCTTTAATGTCTTATTTCATTTCTGTCATATCTTCTATCCATCCACCCAGCATTTCTTTCCATTCTTCTTTCATTTCTTCTTTAAATTCATGGAGTATTTTTTTGTAGTACCCCTTCTTGATTCCCAACAAGTCCCGTGTCCAGTCTCAAATCTTGTTCCCTGTTGTGTCCTGTGTCAGCTGAGACCGAACGTTTCGGGATTTCAGTTCCTTTCGCTATTGGCATCGCAGCAGGTCGATGACGTCAGTGCCTCTTATGTCTTAAACAGCAGTTGCTTTAGCAACTTGCGGCACTTTTAACTTGTTTGTTTCAACAAATTCGTAACTTGCGCCGTTCACAGGTCAATTTGAGGTGTCAGTCTGTCAACTTATATCACTCTGCGATGTTGGAAGCACGTTAAAACAGCTGTAAACTCGCCGTAGCCTTTGGTTGCTAGGCAACCGCTTTGAATTGCGGTAAGGCGTCGATGGCTTGAGGGTAACGGCTCTTCCAACTTGCCTTATTTCAGCATATCAATGCCTCTCAACTGACCAAAATCAGGTTGAAGATGCCAGGTGACTCTCCTGTGGCTATGATCGCAAATCAGTGGTCAAAATCTTCAGACTTCCGGTAGCGGAGCCTTTTTCTTTGCATCCTTTCACATTAACAGGAAGTGACGTGTTTGAGTGAATAATGACAGATTATATGATTATTTATTTAAACTCATATTCGGGCCACTTTGTAATTAATATGTCGGCATGTATTTGTAAAAAAATTATGAAAAAATAAAACACCAAATTATTTAGGGGGGCTTAAGAATATTTTAGGGTGGCTAGACCCCCCTAAAATATGCCTAACAATGCCAATGGCATTTGCCTTGAGGAGCGGACTAATGCGCATCTCTTTTGCTGATACTTTGTCCAACGTTGCCAAGTGGGAGTATTATCCCCTCATTGTCAGGGTATCTTCAGGTATCAATATCTAATTTATTGCTTTTTAATGCGACTTAAAAATTGGTTATGCCCATGTCCTACCGCGTATAGTTATGCTGAATTTCCCCAAGGGATCAATAAAGTACTTTCTATTTTCTATTCTATATAGTCGAAACTTACAATTGCCTGCATACACGCGATTGCAAGCATTTGACAATAATAATCTTGAAAAGTTGAAAATTTTACAATAACTGTCGTATATTAGAATTGCCTCACAAGACTGTTTCATCTGAGAATGTATTTTTATTTATTTAATTTGTCTGTAGTGGTATCAGCAGCTTACAGTTGTGGTAGTGACAGCAAAAGTGGCTTTGTTGGTCATGAGAAATAAATTTTGCACCATTTATTGCTGCCTCCCTTTTAATTGCCAACTTGTGCCCGAATGCAGCTGAGATAGGCTCCAGCACCCCCCGCTACCCCGAAAAGGACAGGCGGTAGAAAATGGATGAATGGATAATTAGCTAATAGCATGTGTGATATTTGTAAGATGCCCATTGAGCAAAGTTTGGACACATTTTGCACATGCTGCAGAACGCCTCTGGTTTTCACGATCGTCAGCTTGACCAAATTTTCAGAAGTTAGCCAGCCAGCCACTTTTGCAGTTTGTTATTTTCCCGACATGCATTCATGTTCAAGCTGTCGCCTCAGCAGGAGTACGTCCACAGTAGGGATGAAAACTTTCTTTGTGATGAACAATTCGAATCGCGTAGCTATACATGGGTTACGATTCGATTAAAAAATTATTTCTAAAACAGAACAATTAGTGTATGAACGATTCGATACGATTCGATTTAGTGTATAAATAATTCATCAAGATTCCAAAAGGTGTATAAATAATTGAATTCTATGATTAGCATTTGTTGATATACTGCAAAAATGCATTCTCTGAAAATATGCTTTATAGTAGCCCCAAACTGGAGGATATATTTTTCAATCAGAATACATTTTAAAAAATGTTAAAAAGGTTTTATGGAATAATAAATGAACATCATACTAGGAATGCAAATGATGCATGCGTTATAAAATGGGTGATTGATTTAAAGATTTCAGAAAAAGACTTTGGAAAAATGCCAGAGGTACTGTGAAAAGTAAGTTGAGTCAATTTACCATCTTGAATATTGTATTTTACACCCTCACAGTTGTTTTTAAAAGTGGGTACATTAGCTCGCAAGCTATGTATAAAGTTTCAGGCAGCTGAACAAAACTCTTACACATTTACCGTGTCAGAAAATAAAAGTTGTGGTCGGTTGTGAAAATTGTCTTAGTTGTCCATGCTAGGCCATGTAGGTCATGTGAGGTGCGTCTTGAGAGTTGCTAATGTTAGCCAAGTTAGCTCACATGTATTGATGTGGAGAATGGCATAAAAGGAGACGTGTATGAAACAAGCCCACCTTCCTCATTAACATGACATGGTGTCAGAGTTAAGGACTCCATGCTTATAGTGACGAAATAATGGAAACGCTGTTTGATTTTGCGATCCAGCAGATGTCCATCCGCTTTTAACGCTTCCGGACCTTATAGCAGACCTCTTGTATCCAGCTTGAAAGCCAGAAGTAGCAATATGAACGATGACCGCAACATTACTCAATTCATTTTTATTCATCGTTTGATGGATTGACGTACTGACTATTGTCCCAGTCATACAATTGTATTACATTTTTAAATGCATCACATTTAATGCTTTTTAATACTATTTAAGGCCTTAAATTTCACAAAATCATTTAATGACATTTAATGCTTTTTAATGTGCTGCGAAAACTCTTGTTATAAAATACTTGTTTTCATAGTTATTGCGTGTTTCTCCCAAGGCATCTGGCAACAAACACTGATGCTTTTGCGGGCTGGAAAGAAGAAAACAACACAACAAGCAAGCTGCATGTTTGTGAACCAAAGCTAATAACATAACACAAAAATTGAAACAGCTTCTTCAGCTTTTCAATATTTTTTATGGATAAATGTTTGTCGTTTGGACGCATGTTGCCCCATGCATTGGACACTGGCAGCAGCTTGTGTGATGTGGACTAACAATGCTGCAGCGGGGCTGACTCACTGAGGACGCTGCTCACTGGTCGGACGTGTTTTCTTTCTCTGATTTGGTCTTACAGGGGTCATATTATGTTTAAAACACTTCCTTTTGGTCTACATAACATATAATGGTGTTTTTTAATTTAAAAAAAAAAAATTGTGCAAAGATTATGTTTAAGAGACCCTTTTCATGTCCGTTTCTCACTGTCTCTTCAGGTTATGCCATTTTGTGGGTGGTCCTTTTCCATCCCAATATTATTCACATTGCTTCACTTTCTCCACATTTTCTTATGTTGCAAACTTATTCCAAAATGGAATGTATTCATTTTTGTCCCCAAAATCTACACACAACAACACCCTGTAATGACGATGTGAAAAGGTTTTTTTGAATGTTTTTTTTTTTTTTTTGCGAATTCATCAAAAAAATATCACAAGTACGTAAGTATTCACAGCCTTTACTCAATAGTTTGTTGATGCACCTTAGGCAGCAAATACAGCCTCAAGTCTTTTTGAATACGACGCTACAAGCTTGGCATACCTATCTTTGGGCAGTTTCACCCATTCCTCTTTGCAGTACCTCTCAAGCTTTATCAAAATGAATGGGAAGTGATGGTTTTGATCTATAATATCTCTGTATATAACTGCTTTCATGTTAGTCTAGTCAGGGAGATGACCAAGAATCCGACGGTCATTCCGTCAGAGAGGAAAAGAACCATCTCTGCAGCAAATCACCAATCAGGCCTGTATGGTAAAATTCACCTGAAAGACTCTCATACCATGAGAGACAAAATGTTCTGGTCTGATGAGACAAAGATTGAACTTGTTGGTGTGAATGCCAAGCATCATGTTCAGAAGAAACCAGGCCCATCATTAAAATAGAGCAAAAGATAAATACAACAATGTAAAGAAACATCCTGGATGAAAACCAATGTTTCCCATCCAACCTGATGGAGCTTAAGAGGTGCTGGAAAGAGCAATGAGCAAAACTGCCCAAAGAGGTGTTCCAAGCTTGTGACATCATATTCAAAAAGACTTGAGGCTGTAATTGCTGCCAAAAGAGCATCAACAAAATATTGAGCAAATTTCTGTGAATTCTTATGTACATGTTATTTTTGTTGTTTTTTATACAAACCCCGTTTTCAAATGAGTTGGGAAATTGTGTTGGATGTAAATATAAACGGAATACAATGATTTGCAAATAATTTTCAACCCATATTCAGTTGAACATGCTACAAAGACAACATATTTGATGTTAACACTGCTAAACATTTTTTTTTTTGCAAATAACCATTAACTTTAGAATTTGATGCCAGCAACACGTGACAACGAAGTTGCGAAAGGTGGCAATAAAAACTGATTAAGTTGAAGAATACTCATCACTTATTTGGAACATCCCACAGGTGTGCAGGCTAATTGGGAACAGGTGGGTGCCACGGTTGGGTATAAAAGCAGCGTCCATGAAATGTTAAATAATTCACAAACAAGGATGGTGTGAGGGTATCCAATTTGTAAGCAAATTGTCAAACAGTTTTAGAACAACATTTCTCAACAAGCTATTGCAAGGAATTCAGGGATTTTACCATCTACGGTCCGTAAAATCATCGAAAGGTTCAGAGAATCTGGAGAAATCACTGCACGTAAGCGATGATATTACGGACCTTTGATCCCTCAGGCGGTATTGGATCAAAAAAACGACATAAGTGTGTAAAGGATATCACCAGATGGGCTCAGGAACACTTCATAAAACCACTGTCAGTAACTACAGTTGGTCGCTACATCTGTAAGTGCAAGTTAACACTCTACTATGCAAAGCGAAAGCCATTTATCAACAACACCTAGGAACGCCACCGGCTTCACTGGGCCCGAGCTCATCTATGATGGACTGATGCAAAGTGGAAAAGTGTTCTGTGGTCTGAAGAGTCCACATTTCAAATTATATTTGGAAACTGTGGGCGTGGTGTCCTCCGGAACAAAGAGGAAAATAACCATCCGGATTGTTAATATGCGCAAAGTTCAAAAGCCAGCATCTGTGATGGTATGGGGGTGTATTAGTGCCCAAAGCATGGGTAACTTACACATCTGTGAAGGCACCATTAATGCTGACTGGTCCATACAGGTTTTGGAGCAACATATGTTGTCAACTAAGCAACATTATTATGGAAGGCCCTGCTTATTTCAGCAAAACAATGTCAAGCCACGTGTTACAACAGCGTGGCTTCGTAGTAAAAGAGTGCGGGTACTTTCCTGGCCCGCCTGCAGTCCAGACCTGTCTCCCATCAAAAATTTGTGGCGCATTATGAAGCGTAAAATAGGACAACAAGACCCCGGACTGTTGAACAACTTAAGCTGTACATCTAGCAAGAATGGTAAAGAATTCCACTTTCAAAGCTTCAACAATTAGTTTCCTCAGTTCCCAAACGTTTTTTGAGTGTTGTTCAAAGAAAATGTGATGTAACACAGTGGTCAACTTGCCCTTCCCCAACTACTCTGGCACGTGTTGCAGCCATGAAATTCTAAGTTAATTATTATTTGCAAAAAAAAAACAAGTTTATCTTTTATTTATCTTGTCTTTGTAGTGCATTCAATTGAATATGGGTTGAAAAGGATTTGCAAAAATTGTATTCTGTTTATATTTACATCTAACACAATTTCCCAACTCATATGGAAACAGGGTTTGTACTTGATAAGTTTGCTAAAATGTTTAAAACAACATTGTCAGTTTTGTTGTAGTTTTCACTATTTCCACATCGAGTCTACTGACATATAAAAGTTTGAAATATATGCTGCTTTGTATTAGAAATGGAAACAGGGGAGGACGCATGTGCATGTACGAGCCGATGTGCCCCACAACGAGAATAGAGAAAAATAAGGACTTTACGGACTAAAACAGTGGACTACAATGGCGTACTCGAACAAAGATTTTTGGGTGAAACTTTACCATATATGGAGATACCAGCTGACGTCACATCTTTGAAAAACATCACAAGTCAGGCAATTTCCAAATGGCTGGTTTTGAGGAAGTATGAAGGAAGGCAAGATTATTTTATAAATATCTCCGCAATGCCTGTGGTTTGTTTTTAAATTTTGAGGACTCATGCATATCCCAAATACAGAAACACAGGTGCCAACCAACTATAACAGCAACTTAAACCTTTAAACTTCCTCTAATTTGCACTAACTTAGTTCGCTGAACAGTCTGGGAGTGATAAATTCGGCAGAGGGTCGGTCACCTTCCAGCCACCGCTAACCTTAGCACAAACTAGTAGTGAGGGGGGTCTTCAATCAGCTTTGATTCATATTGCATTCTTTTTCAATGCAAAACAGTTCTTACTGGCATATTTTGAGCAGCCTCGCCCTGCTGCACCAACGCTGTGAATGACAGCCCCTCTTTTTACACTTTTCCAAACACCCACGGCGAGCCTTAAATTGTTCATCCATGCTGGGTTACAGCATGGTCACTTTTGGACATCAAGAATAAATAAAATAATTGGTGAGCTTTCTCTCAAATGATAGCCTCTGAAAATTCTACTGCCGGCAAGCATACACTATCAACAGCTGTTACACCAGGCCTTGCACTCTCTCTACGTTCTTGCGAAGATATTAAACTCCTTCGGCAAAGTCAACAACCCTATAAACGTCTTTTTTTGATCATGCTTGCAATTGTGTACTTATTTCAGAGCACACAAAATGAATACATTCAGAAATAAATTAATGCAGCGATTGTACATCCAGACATGCGTCACGCAACGAGGCATGGTCGCCTCGATCTAAACAGTCGTGACTCGAAAAGCACAGAAACATGAGCAAATAGCAAGTGTGATGCTGAAAGCTGATGAGCCTGTTATTGAAACAAGTAACAAACAAAAACATTCTGTACGCTTGCATGCAGTTTTATACACACCAGGGTTTAAGGAGGCGGATTTGTGCTCACGAGGCGAATACATCGCTTTTCGTGACCACTTGTATTTAATTACTGAATAAATACACGGTGCAAGAAACACTCCTCCTTTAACTTATATTACACACGTATCCTTGCTAAATATAACGCCAAGTCGCAAAATTGGCACCATCGAAGCCTTCTGCCGCACCTTCTCTGGCAAAGCAGATGTCTATGAGGTAGGTAGTAATGCGGATTAACGATGCATCCGCCACACTTAATTATAATTTGCTTGTGTGTGAGGGCAAACCCAGAAGCGCCAAGCCTTTAGTTATTCATTTGGGTGTGGCCACAAATAAAATAATACATGGGAACCACTGACGTGTATGTGTGGGGAGCACCGAATGTCTATGCAGACTGTTAGAATAATTATATATAAGTTATGACACAACTCTTATGCTTAAAGATCATAGCTATAGTTATCTCTTGTGCTCTTTTCTGCTTCGTGCAAGGGCACACAACTTGTTATCTTCCACGGCACATGAGGGGTGGCCTCGCTGCAGATGTTTTCTTTGTTATAGCCCACTAACAGCCAAGGACGTACCAGGACTTCAACGAAGATAAGGCGACAGCACGCAGACCAAGCCATACTTGCCAACCCTCCCGATTTTCCCGGGAGACTCCCGTATTTTAGTGCCCCTCCCAAATATCTCCTGAGGCAACCATTCTCCCGAATTTCTCCCGATTTCAACCCGAACAACAATATTGGGGGCGTGGCTTAAAGGCACTGCCTTTAGTGTCATCTCCAACCTGTCGTGACGTCCGCTTTTCCTCATATATAAACAGCTCAATCAATCAATGATTATTTATATAGCCCTAAATCAGTAGTGTCTCATAGGGCTGCACAAACCACAACACAAACCACTACGACATCCTCGGTAGGGCCCACATAAGGACAAGGAAAACTCACACCCAGTGGGACGTCGGTGACAATGATTACTATGAGAAACCTTGGAGAGGACCGCAATTGTGGGCAAGCCCCGCCCTCTAGGGGACCGAAAGCAATGGATGTCGAGCGGGTCTAACATGATACTGTGAAAGTTCAATCCATAATGGATCCAACACAGCCGCAAGAGTCCAGTCCAAAGCGGATCCAACACAGCAGCGAGAGTACCGTCCACAGTGAAGCCAACAGGAAACCATCCCAAGCGGAGGCGGATCAGCAGCGCAGAGATGTCCCAGCCGATACACAGGCGAGCGGTCCATCCTGGGTCCCAACTCTGGACAGCCAGTACTTTAACCATGGCCATCGGACAGGACCCCTTCCACAAGTGAGAGTGGGACAGAGGAGAAAATGAAAAGAAACGGCAGATCAACTGGTCTAAAAAGGGGGTCTATTTAAAGGCTAGAGTATACGAATGAGTTTTAAGGTGAGACTTAAATGCTTCTACTGAGGGGCATTCCAGAGTACTGGAGCCCGAACGGAAAACGCTCTATAGCCCGCATACTTTCTAATATATAAACCGCTTTTTCTCATATATAAACAGCGTGCCTTCCCAATCACGTAATATATGGGGCTTTTACACACACATAACTGAATGCAAGGCGTACTTGATCAACAGCCATACATGTCACACTGAGAGTGGCCGTATAAACAACTTTAACACTGTTACAAATATGCGCCACACTGTGAATCCACACCAAACAAGAATGACAAACATTTCGAGAGAACATCCGCACCGTAACACAACATAAACACAGCAGAACAAATACACAGAAACCCTTGCAGTACTAACTCTTCCGGGACACTACAATATACACCCCTGCTACCACCAAACCTCGCCCCCCCAACCCCATCTCTCGAATTCGGAGGTCTCAAGGTTGACCAAGTATGGACAAAAAAGAAACAAGGCAATCACAAGACCCCCAGCAAATTCCGTCACGTATTGTGTGTGTACTGGAGCTGCTTTGCATAATGTGTCCCTTAGAGGCAGCTTCAGTGATGTTATCTAGGGAACGCATTAATAAATACAACGTGTGGGACTGCCCCTCAGAGCGTAGTGGGAGACTGTAACTGAGTGTGCAGCCCAATACATTTCTCCTTATGAGGAAAATTTAACTCTGTCTCTGCCTGATTCCTTGCTCCTTGTCTCGTTTAATACATAGTTCGGTGTTCAAACCTGACAATAGCGCTCTGGCAAAAAGGAGCTAGGATGATAAAACAAATATAAATTTTCTTTTGTTCACATCGTCATACTTTAATATGGAACTTTTAATCATATTACGATTAAAAAAATTGATTAATTGTGCCGCCCTGTTTCAAATAATCATGAAGCAATAATAAGTAAAAAAAATTGACCAAACTGACCTTCCTCTCTACGCCACTGAACAACTGGAACATGGTGATGTTGGCTGGAGGCTTGGACATTCCCAACGTCACGCAAATGCCCTTCAGTTCTTGGAAGGCTGGGCTTTCCGACTCCTTGTCTTTCTTTTGGGGTCTGTTTACCAGGATCATCCTGGAAGCCTCAAGCTCCGACACCAAAAACGCTAAATAAAAAGTTACCATTGGTTATTGTGAATATTAGAAACAGTGATTTAAACCATTATACATCAGAAAGTAACTAAACAAGTATGCATCTCCAATAGATGCTGTCTTTGTTAACATATAAACAAGGTAATATGGTAAGAAAGATACCTGTATTTTTCTCACTAATTCAGTAATATTCATTAAAAAAAATACTAGGGGTGCAAAATATATATTGAGTAAAAAATTATTGGGCTGATATGAGCAATGATGACAAATCAAGTGCTTTTTTTTCTCCGACCTCATAGGAAGTCTTAAACTTTCGCTGAGCTCCTTGTAAACAAACTGGCTCAGGGTCGCTACGAGTGTTTCAAAAGCCTACAACGGGATCTGCTGCTAAAGAAGCTGCCCCATAACCAGCAGAAAAAAAAGGTGAGCACAAGGGATGTAACCATATGAAAATGTCATCTATCACGGTTATTGTGAGCAAAATTATCACAGTTATAATTGCTTATTGATGAATGTGTTCAAAAAGTATTTTAACCAAATTGAATTAGAGAAAAGTATTAAAAGAATACAAACAGGATACTAATATACTATCTTTGCAAAATAAACATTAATTAAGACGTTAATTACGCTTGTATTCATGTTAACATTCAAGCTAGCTAACGAGCTAGCAAGAGTCCGTCTACGAGTTTATCAAAGTGTGGTTATCGATCAGTTTTTCGATAATTTTATTTCAAAAAGATAATACTAACCGTGGCAAGTTTTACCATAGTTATCACCGTTTATCGTTACATCCCTTGTGTGCACAAACTTTAAATCTTTGTTATTGGTATCAGTTTTAAGAAGCAGGAAATTATCTGTATTGGCATGAAAAAAAAGATTGTGTATCCTTAAAAAAATACAGGACTTATACAGCTTGTCAGTTAAGATTTTAAAAAGATGAGGTGCCTTGTTTTCCTCCAAAGTATGAGACTTGTTAAGTGAGTGAAGATAAATGTGCCATTTAGCTTGTCTCATAAAAGGCAAAAACACAGCAAGAACGGTAATCCTACAGAGCAACAGGAGACAGTGGTTCCTGTTTAGAAACCGTTGGGTGACATCCCCACTGGTGAGGACGGAATAAGGACAAGCCAGCTCTGACAACAACCCGCTCATCTCCAGCTGGAAGCTCTCTGCCTCACTTGGACCTGCAGCACATAGAAAAGCAAAAATCTCGTAAACAGTTCCCTGTCAAATATTAAAGGCCTACTGAAACCCACTACTACCGACCACGCAGTCTGATAGTTTATGTATCAATGATGAAATCTTAACATTGCAACACATGCCAATACGGCCGGTTTAGTTAACTAACTTACAATTTTAAATTTCCCGCGGAGTTTCCTGTTGAAAACTTCCTGGAATGATGACGCGATGATGACGCGTGTTTGTGACGTTATTGGTTGGAGGGGACACCACTTACGGCTAAAAGTCGTCTCTTTTCATCGCGCAATTACACAGTATTTTGGACATCTGTGTTGCTGAATCTTTTGCAATTTGTTCAATTAATAATGGAGGAGTCAAAGAAGATGGAGGTGTGAATATTTTAGCCTTTAGCCACAGAAACAGACGGTGTTTCCTTGTTTAAAATTCCCGGAGGTGAAGCTTTACTATGGATCAGAGCGGTCAAGCGAACGTGTCAACATGTCAACCGGCAGTTTTCGGTGAGAAAATTGTGGAAATGAGTCGCCTGTTACCGGAGATCAGCGGAGCCAGCAACCTCCTGCAGCTGCCGTGACTTCTATCAGAAACTCTGGCGTCAACACACCCGTGGACACACCCCTCTGACTTTAAGGTACTATTTAACTCCCTAAAACACTAGCAACACAATACAAAGATAAGGGATTTCCCAGAATTATCCTAGTAAATGCGTCTAAGAACATCTGTATCGCTCTCACTGCCCGCGCCTTTTTTTTATGCCATTTTGTCTCGTTTAGTAAACAATAGTCAAAGCTCACGTTTCGCATGGACTGTTTAGGTGTTGCACAGCATGTTTACATCAGAGATCATACGTCCCCTGCACAGCACAACAGTGCTCTTTTAAATACGCTTGAGTTTGGAATACTTTTTTGCCGACATAACTCGCAATGGCAGACGCCGCAGAAAGCAGTGGACAAGACCCACAGCAAAATGAGGCAATTAAGAAGCGACAAAAGTTGTATATGGTGTTGGAACACTTCACACTAAAATCAAAGGAAAACACAGTAGTATGCAAACATTGCTAAGTGTAGCTCGCATACCACAATAGCACAAGATCGATGCCGTAGCACATGTCGAGAAAGCATCCGATTGAGGGACGTCCAGAGGCGAGGTAAGTTGTCTATTATCAAATGTAAACGCAAAAGTTATGTACAATAAATGTTATTCATTAGGATAACCAGGATGTGTTCTCTTGCTCCTGCAAAGACATCAAATCCCGCCAAAAGGTGTTGAAAACGAACAAAACTATCCGAGCTGTCGTGTTCAATTAGCCTTTTTTTAGTAACCCCACGAAAGTAGTCATGCAAAGTTATTCGGGTTATTCAAGTCATACAACCATATGCTACTTGGATAGCTTGGACAATGTTGGCAGGCTGAAAACAGCTCAGCGGATTTGCGTGGAGAAACCACCATTTAAACGGCACCGTATAATAATCATCTAAAACGCACGAGAGACATGAACTTCATTTATGTGGTCACACTACAAAGCACATAGGGCTGTGAGCACACTTCTTTTTATTAGCACACACAAATTGGCACAATCAACCACGGACGTATATTAGCTGTGCATGTCAGCCTTCAATAATGAAAACCGGCGTTTAGGAACTAAAAGAAAATTAGGCCAAACGCTATAAATGAGGGCACATCTTAAAGGCCTACTGAAAAGAGATTTTCTTATTTAAACGGGAATAGCAGGTCCATTCTATGTGTCATACTTGATCATTTCGCGATATTGACATATTTTTGCAGAAAGGATTTAGTAGAGAACATCAACGATAAAGTTTGCAACCTTTGGTCGCTAATAGAAAAGCCCTGCCTTTACCGGAAGTATGCGCGCGTGACGTCACGAGTTGCAGGGCTCCACTCATATTCACATTGTTTATAATGGGAGCCACCAGCAGTAAGAGCAATTTGGACCGAGAAAGTGACAATTTCCCCATTAATTTGAACGAGGATGAAAGATTCGTGAATTAGGATATTGATAGTGAAGGACTAAGAAAAAAATAAAATAAAAATAAAAATAAAATAAAAGCGACGGCTCCGGGCGGCGGCAGTTTGAGCGTTTCAGATGTAATTAGACACATTTACTAGGATAATTCTGGAAGATCCCTTATCTGCTTATTGTTTTAATAGTGTTTTAGTGAGATTTTAAAATTTGTAGAGACATACTTCGAGGTTGGATGGCTGCGGTGAACCCGCAGTGTCTCAGAGAGAAGCCGAGGAGCCAAGCTCACAGCTGCCTTTTAAACAGCTGCTGCAGGACGACGAAAAATCCAATGATTTCTCCGGTAAGATATATATCACAATTTCCCCATTCAAAAACATGCTGGTTGACGTAGAGAAAACATGTTCACTTGACCGCTGTGTTAAAGCTTCACAACAAACACAGAAACACCGGCTGTGTCTCTGCAATCCACCGCTTTCCTCCAACAGCATTGTTCTTTATAGTCTCCATTATTAAATGAACAAATTGCAAAAGAATCAGCAACACAGATGTTCAAAAATACTGTGTAATTACGCCATGAACAGAGACGACTTTTAGCCGTGTTTGGCGCAGCGATAATATTTCCTTACAGTCCGTGGCGTCACGGACGTTTTCAACAAGAAAACTCGCGGGAAATCTAAAATTGCAATTTAGTAAACTAAAAAGGCCGTATTGGCATGTGTTGCAATGTTAATATTTCATCATTGATATATAAACTATCAGACTGCGTGGTCGGTAGTAGTGGGTTTCAGTAGGCCTTTAACATGTTTAATTACACCTTAATTAAGCAAAAATATGATTTATTCGATCACTCGATTAATCGATCGGTATAGAATACTTGATTACTAAAATATTCGATAGCTGCAGCTCTAGATTTAACATGACGTTAGTTTATTTGCACAACCAGTTCTTCGTAGTTATATTTAGGCATAAAAAACATAAAATAACAAACTAATGTGATTTATTGCCCCTTCTCCACTTTTAGTTCTGCCATCAAACACTAATAACATAGCAGAAAATAAACTGGATTGCATCACAAAGTTTTGTCAAACAAATGAAATGTTCAAACATTTTACAAAGTGATCGCTGCAGACACAAGCATGGTCCTATTGAATTTCACTAGATGATGAAATTGATATTTTAGAGAGCAATTTCCTTTGACGCAATTTCGTTTTTTCATTGACTTTATTACGTTCATAAAACACTTAATTCAGGACTCTATGATTGCTCTTTCCCATCTTTCTGTTTGAATGACTGGAACAGCCAAGAACGGAACATCAATACGGCATTTTCTGATCCAACTCTACACACACACTTTCCCTTGCTATGCTCGAGCTGGTTGACCATCGTGTGAATTAAGCCGCGAAGAAGAAAAAGGGATATGACGTCATATCCAACAATCCTATAGTGGGAGCTAATACAGATGAACTCTGTTTCTGGCGTAGTGACACAGCGCCTTGTTCACAGTCAGTATGTGTCCATACACTAAATTAGTCGGACTTCTCAAATAGTTTGGCTCTAAATAAGCCTTCTATAGCCCATGGAAACACCTTAATCTGATCGTGTTCTATTTTTTAAAAGTCGGAGTAACACACCTGGATTATGTGATTGGAAACCAGATATCTTAAGGGAGTGTGCGGCAGGAAATGGCATTTTTTTTGCATTTTTTTTGCCATATCGCCCATATTGATGTTGGTATACAGACCAATACTTAAGGAGGAGTGAAAAAGTTGTATCTCTACCGTAGACAGTTTATTGATATGAACGGGACTGACTTACAGGAGACTGGTTCCACTGTATAACACTGTCATTCAAATGTGATTCATTTTCTATAGATATTCTAGTAAACATTGCAACTGTTATTTGAAGCTATTTCAAAGACGAAAAACACATTTTAATTCTTACAGTTTGTGGCATGGACATTCTCTCCCAGTTGACAGTAAAGTCTGAGCTCTGATACAATCCAAGCACAGAGCTTTGTAAACTCTGGTGAAGCAGCACCACCATTCACACTGGTATCCAGAGCCCCAGCCTTCAATAGTGGGCCTTGATACCTACGATGACACAAAATGTTCAAATATTCAGTGAAAGTTGCAACTTTAGTCTTTCCTTATTAATTCAGCATTGTTGTGCTGCTAATATATTCAGTAGTTGTTAGTAAGCTCAGTCAAGATAAACCATGAAGGCATTAAACAGGACAAACCAACAAAGAATCAGTAAAAAGTACAAGAAAAAGTACAAAAACAACAATTGTCCCAGGCATGCATGTAGAATGTGGTTAACTATTTACTATTAAAAATTAATAATTAGTGAAAAAGATAGTAATACCCACTGCTCAAGCAACAGCTCGTTTGCCCTGCATTAGAAAAGTTGCTTTCCCCCCCCCCCATGAAACCCTTTTGCATGTAAAAAATATTTATTTTGAACCTTCCAGTTTTCTCTTTTTCACAACTGGAAGGTTCACTGTAATGATCACAAGAAGCCTAAAATTGTCTACAACGGAGCATTTCCGACACCACGTGCTGTGATATTTGAATTTTTTATCAATAGATTTATTATTAGTATTTATTAAAAAAACAAAAAAGAATAGCTAACCAAGTAGTAAAAGGGAACAAGACTATTTAAATAAACAAGGTGTACATTTAAAAAAAAATAATCATATAATCGCTGCAATTACAACCACATTCACTCTTCTATCATTGCAATGAATGATTGGTGGCGCCACCAACTCCCATTGCATAATTTACTTTTTTAATATATATTTTTTTTAAACAAGGCACTAAACTTAAAACCAACTTTTCTTACCTCTTGGTATCTGTGTATTTCGGATCCGCGTAGGTCCCGAAAACTTTAAATGAAACCTTGGAGGCATTGCGGGGCTATTTATAAAATAATCTTACCTTCCTTCATACTTCTGCCAAACATTGCGGGGCTATTTATAAAATAATCTTGCCTTCCTTCATACTTCCGCCAAACAAGCTGTTACGAATGTGCACAATTGGGAAAACCGTCAGTGGATTATTATAAGGAGCGCTATCGCAAGTCCTTTTTACCCACTGCCATGAGACTCTACAACGGACTTATGCCATTACTGTGATGTTTTTTTTCGTGGTTTGCAATAGTGATTATAATGTTTTTTTTTGCTGTATTTTATCTTATATCTATACATATTAGTGAACAATTCATAGTATTTTTTTTCATCACGCTTTTCTTCTGTTACTGTATGTGAAAATGTGCACTGGAACAATGTAATTACCCCATTGTGGGATAAATTAAAGTCCATCCCATCCTATCCATATACGTTATAAATCTACCCCGAGTATGTTGCGCGCGTCCGGTATTGTAGTCCGCGCTGTAGTCAATAAGCTCCTTCTTTCTCCCCTATCCTCTTGTTATGAGGAAGACATAGATACATCTTCAGATATGCATCTTCAGCTTTTGCCATTTCTAATAGTAAAATAGCGTACCAGATGTATAGTTTTTACTTGTAGACTGTTAGCAGACCTGCGATGGAAATGCTAAAAACTACAACAAAATGGGCAGGGAGAAGATGCAGTCGAACTGGAGGCACGTAAATAAGATCGGCCAAAATAAGGCGCATCCTGAAAAGACGGTCAGAAAGCGGCTTGAAGATGGCCTATAAAACATAATCTTTGCAACATTGCAGCCAAAGAAACACCATTACTAGTTATGTAGACCAGTGGTCCCCAACCTTTTTGTAGCTGCGGTCAACGCTTGAAAATTTGGCGGGTGGGGGGGTGTTTTGTTTGGGTTTTTTTTCATAAAGAAATACAATCAGGTGTGCTTACGCACTGTATCCCTGCAGACTGTATTGATCTATATTAATATATAATGTATGTATTGTGTTTTTTATGTTGATTTAATAATTGAATATATATATATATATATATATATATATATTTTTTTTTTTTTTAATTTCTTGTGTGGCCCGGTACCAATCGGTCCGCGGACCGGTACTCGGCCGTGGCCCGGTGGTTGGGGACCACTGATGTAGAGCACAAATAATAAGACTAGTATTGTTCACATTACATTGTAATGAAACAACTGGAATTGTGTGATGTATTACATTTTATTGTATGCATGTTCGATATAAACTGAAACTGCTCCAAAGACATGCACCTGGGGATAGGTTGATTGGCAACACTAAATTGGCCCTAGTGTGTGAATGTTGGCTGTCTATCTGTGTTGGCCCTGAGATGAGATGGTGACTTGTCCAGGGTGTACCCTGCCTACCGCCCGAATGCAGCTGAAATAGGCTCCATCGACCCCTTGCGACCCCAAAAGGGACAAGCGGTAGAAAGTGGATGGATGAATGAACTGACAACGGAGAGTTTTAGATGTAAACAATAAATCATAATATGACCCCTTTAATATCTGCGGCTTAACAAAAAGTAAAATTTTAATCTGTCCGTTATGTGAACTGATATATTTGATGTAAATAAAGTTGCAAAAATAATATGTTTTTTTTGCCATATAACGCTGCTGAGCACATTGTTTGGGTTTCAAAACAAATACTGTAGCATTAAATAACATGTTTTTGTTTTGTATGTTATGTTTTATATTAAATTGTGTGGAGTTTGCAATGACTCTGGCTTCGTCCCACCCCCAAAGACATGCACCCTGGGATAGGTTGATTGGCAACAATAAATTGGCCCTAGTGTGTGAATGTGAATGTTGTCTGTCTATATGTGTTGGCCCTGCAATGAAGCGGTGACTTGTCCAGCGTGTACGCCGCCTTCCGCCTAAATGCAGCGGGGATAGGCTCTGTCACGCCAAATTTCTTCCCCCCCACAAAAACCTTCCCCCCGGAAGACATTTGGTGTGACAGCCCCTCTAGTGCCTGAAGGACCCCAATGAGGGCGTGATAATACCAAGTTATATGACTCTCAAGGGTTACAGCTGCAAAATTAGCGAAGCAAAAATAGCTTGAAAGGTTAGCATGCTGGAATGCTAACATTTTTTCCTCACTGTTATTTTTCGCCAATGACAATTAGCCAATTATAATGCTTTTAAAACAGCCAGCTGTGTGGGCTGCTTTGAGCTAGTTATATGACTCTTAAGGGTTACAGCTGCAAAATTAGCGAAGCAAAAATAGCTTGAAAGGTTAGCATGCTGGAATGCTAACATTTTTTCCTCACCGTTAATGTTCACCGATGACAATCAGCCATTTATAATGCTTTTAAAACAGGCAGCTGTGTGGGCTGCTTTAAGCAAGTTATATGACTCTTAAGGGTTACAGCTGCAAAATTAGCTTAGCAAAAATAGCTTGAAAGGTTAGCATGCTGGAATGCTAATATTTTTTCCTCATCGTTGTTTTTCACCAATGACACTCAGCCAATTATAATGCTTTTAAAATAGGCAGCTGCGTGGGCTACTTTGAGCAAGTTATATGACCCTTAAGGGTTACAGCTGCAAAATTAGCGAAGCAAAAATAGCTTGAAAGGTTAGCATGCTGGAATGCTAATATTTTTTCCTCACCGTTTTTTTTTCACCAATGACAATCAGCCAATTATAATGCTTTTAAAACAGGCAGCTGTGTGGGCTGCTTCAATGTCCTTCCACCCTCATTGGGGTGCTTCAGGCATTTGAGGGGCTGTCACGCCAAATGTCTTCCGGAGGGGAAGGTTTATGCAGGGGGGAAGAAATTTGGGTGACAGATTCAACACCCCCCGTCACTCCCAGAGGCACAAACGGTAGAAATGGATGGATGGATGGATGGATGTTATTGAAATAAATTTTACAAAAGACAGAAAACCATGGAAACAGTAATGGCGTGCACCAGCATAACTGTCGTAAAACAACTTGGCAGGAAGTGACGTAGCCTTTGCGAATGCGTGGTCCGATTGGGTTTTCCGGGACCGGTCGAGCAGTGACACCGGACACTGCAGTCACATTTGATCCGATTCAAAATGGATTTGGACTACCTCCTTATGTGGCCCTTTGCTGATGAAAAAATATCATATTTGAAGCACTTTGAAGGGGTTCGACTGGCAAAAAATACCGATCTGTGTCCCGAGGTTAAAAAAAAATCTGAATTCCAATTACGTAATCTTACAAACCGTACTAAATAAACCACTGCTTGGTCATCACAACTTTAAATTGGACATTTGTAGATTACATGAAGGCAAATTAATGTCAGACCGCCGTTAGAAAGTACTGTGCCGCTTTAACTCGACCTGTCACGTCACGGTAGCTTAACGTAGACAGATATGGCTAACATTTCAAACACCAGATGTATGTTGATTAATACGACCGCATGTGTTTTTTTATTTACTTACCCTAAATCCCCAAGAGATGCGATTATATCATTCTCCATGGCAATATTTCTTATGCAGAGTGTAAATATTACAAATCGACAAACACGCCTGAGACCAGCTGGACTGAGAGTGGTTGGCTTCTTCTTCGCTGGATTTATATCGCTGTGGCGCACTTATATGTTTCTGTGTCTGAAGGACGGATGCGCTACCGCCAACTAGGGGCTGGGTGGTGGGTGACATTAAACCACAATAATTTTTATTTTAGCACCAATACACAGGATCAACGTTCCCTCTAAGGCATGGGTCACCAACCTTTTTGAAACCAAGAGATACTTCTTGGGTACTGATTAATGCGAAGGGCTACAAGTTTACACACTTAAAAAAAAATGCCAGAAATAGCCAATTTGCTCAATTTACCTTTAATAAATACACACACACACACACATATATATATATATACATATATATATATATATACATATATGTATATATATATATATATACATATATGTATATATATATATATACATACATATATACATATATATATATATACATATATATACATACATATATATATATATATATATATATATATATATACATACATACATATATATATATATATACATATATACATATACATACATACATACATACATACATATATATATATATATATATATATATATATATATATATATATATATATATATATATTAGGGGTGGGCAAATTTGTGCGTTAATTATGAGTTGACTCATCAATCTATTAACGCCGACAATTATTTTATCGCACATTTGCGTATGTTGTTTACATGCTTTTATTTTGTTAACGCCTTTTCTTAACAAGATGGCGTCACCCGGCGTTGAGGGGCTCTTGGTAAAGATGGAACATTTGGCAAAAATACCGGACAATTCTGCAAATTTCATGGCTGGCTTACAGCGTGGTCATTCCGGGATCACTTACGACCGCCGGACAATTCTGGATGTGGATAGATCGGGCCGTTTTGGACTGAATGACGCGTGCTTGCTAGACCGGCTAGCTAGCATGGGAATACTTTGCCGGCTACATCCAGCGGCCTGTGAAGCAGCGGAGTATATGTGTTGTCTGTCTATTTATGAATAATGCAGACGAGGCGTGTTGGCTGAGTTCTTAACGTTTGCTTTCAGAGCGTGCATATCACAACATACAAAATGCCGTCATGGCGACACAACCTATACCGGGCTACCGCGCATGCTCGTCGCTCCTGTTGCATGCTGGGTAGGGTAGTTCTTTTATTCCCTGGCTCATAACGTCACAATATAGTACCATGTATATGATGCGTTGAGTTTATCAAAGCACCAAGCAAACAATCGGAAAATTCCCAACATATCAATTCCTAGATATGGTCATAATTATCTTAGGTGCACTACGCAGAATAAACACAACATTATTAATATTGCTACTATGGATCATTTGATCAAAAATTCCCTAAAACAGCCCACTACCTATAATATAGGTTTTTTAAACATAAGATCCCTGATCAAAAAAATGTTTCTGCTGTTACCTCAGAAATTGCCTGTTCAGATGTTATGATTGTGGCTCAGAGATTTGTATGTAGATTATATTTATTTTCCATAACAAACAGGATAACTTAAATACCCTGGCAGTGGTAGTAATAAGCTTAAATGTTTGTATTTACATTTTTGAGTTGATTTTCATAAAATATGCTATTTAACTGCTAATGTTTAACAAGGACTGATTTAAATTGTGTTTGCACAACAAATGTTTTGGCGCTTTTGTTCATGTGGGAGAATATTCCAATAAAGGTGCACTACACACTACTTTTGAATTCATTATTGGGCTTTGCGTATACAATGCAGTTAATCGCGATTAATCAGAGAAATAGTGCGATTAACTTCGATTAAAATTTTTAATCGTTGCCCAGCCCTAATATATATATATATATATATATATATATATATATATATATATATATATATATATATATATAGATATTTAAAAATTAGTATTGCTGTCAGTCATTCCGACGTAAAAATGTTTCCTTTTACGGAAGGTTTTTTGAATAAATGATAAAAAAAAACACTTAATTGAACGGTTTAAAAGAGGAGAAAACAGGAAAAAAATTAAAATTTAATTTTGAAACATAGTTTATCTTTAATTTCGACTCTTTAAAATACAAAATTCAACCGAAAAAAAGAAGAGATAAAACAAGCTAATTCGAATCTTTTGGAAAAAAATTTAAAAATAATTTATGGAACATCATGAGTAATTTTTCCTGATTAAGATCCATCCATCCATCCATTTTCTACCGCTTAATCCCTTTTTGGGGTCGCGGGGGGCGCTGGCGCCTGTCTCAGCTACAATCGGGCGGAAGGTGGGGTACACCCTGAACAAGTCGCCACCTCATCGCAGGGCCAACACAGACAGACAAACAACATTCACACTCACATTCACACACTAGGGCCAATTTAGTGTTGCCAATCAACCTATCCCCAGGTGCATGTCTTTGGAAGTGGGAGGAAGCCGGATTACCCGGAGGGAACCCACGCATTCACGGGGAGAACATGCAAACTCCACACAGAAAGATCCCGAGCCTGGATTTGAACCCAGGACTGCAGGACCTTCGTATTGTGAGGCAGACGCACTAACCCATCTGCCACCGTGAAGCCCCTGATCAAGATTAATTTTAGAATTTTGATGACATGTTTTAAAAAGGTTAAAATCCAATCTGCATTTTGCTAGAATATGTAACAAATTGGACCAAGCTATATTTCTAACAAAGACAAATCATTTCTTCCAGATGCTCCGGAACAAAAATTTGAAAAGAAATTCAAAATACTTTGAAATTAGATTTAAAGGTGATTCTAAAGATTTGGTAGATTTGCCAGAATATTTTTATTTTATTTTAATCATAAGTTTGAAGAAATATTTCACAAATATTCTTCTTCGAAAAAACAGAAGCTAAAATTAAGAAATTAATTAAAATGTATTTATTATTCTTTACAATAAAAAAAAGAAATGTACTTGAACATTTATTTAAATAGTCAGGAAAGAAGAGGAAGGAATTTATATATGTGTTTGAAAATACTAAAATCATTTTTAAGGTTGTATTTTGTCTCTAAAATTGTCTTTCTGAAAGTTATAAGAAGCAAATTTAAAAAATTTATGAATTTATTTAAACAAGTGAAGACGAAGTCTATAAAAGATTTTCTTAGATTTTTAAATTCTATTTGAGTTTTGTCACTCTTAGAATTAAAAATGTCGAGCAAAGCAAGTCCAGCTTGCTAGTAAATAAATAAAATTAAAAATATAGAGGCAGGTCACTGGTAAGTGCTGCTATTTGAGCTATTTTTAGAACAGGCCAGCGGGCGACTCATGTGGTCCTTACAGGCTACCTGGTGCCCGCGGGCACCGCGTTGGTGACCCCTGCTCTAAGGCAGTGGTTCTTAACCTTGTTGGAGGTACCGAACCCCACCAGTTTCATATGCGCACTCACCAAACCCTTCTTTAGGGAAAAAAATATATCCATCCATCCATTTTCTACCGCTTATTCCCTTTCGGGGTCGCGGGGGGCGCTGGCGCCTATCTCAGCTACAATCGGGCGGAAGGCGGGGTACACCCTGGACAAGTCGCCACCTCATTGCAGGGCCAACACAGATAGACAGACAACATTCACACTCACATTCACACACTAGGGCCAATTTTTTAGTGTTGCCAATCAACCTATCCCCAGGTGCATGTCTTTGGAAGTGGGAGGAAGCCGGAGTACCCGGAGGGAACCCACGCATTCACGGGGAGAACATGCAAACTCCACACAGTTTCAGTTTCGAACCCCACCAGTTTCATATGCGCACTCACCAAACCCTTCTTTAGGGAAAAAAATATATATATATTTTTTCAAATTCAAGTCAAAGTTCCATTCATCCATTTTCTAGGGTACACCCTGGACAAGTCGCCACCTCATCACAGGGCCAACACAGATAGACAGACAACATTTACACTCACATTCACACACTAGGGCCAATTTAGTGTTGCCAATCAACCTATCCCCAGGTGCATGTCTTTAGAAGTGGGAGGAAGCGGGAGTACCTGGAGGGAACCCACGCAGTCACAGGGAGAACATGCAAACTCCTAGCCCGGGATTGAACCCAGGACTACTCGGGACCTTCGTATTGTAAGGCAAGACGCACTAACCCCTCTTTCACCGTGCTGCCCCAAGTCAAAGTTATATGTTTTTTTTACTGGGGCACAAAACGAACCGTGCGTGAACATCACCTTGTACAAAGAACAAAACCAACACAGTGCATGAACTCACAACAAATTACACACCTGCAAATCAGATGGAAAATTAGAGAGAACATTGTTTGGGGGCAGGGGCGCCAAAAAGGAGGGGTAAAGGACACAGATTCTAGGGGCCCAGAGAGGCCCCTAATGATGATGAAATTATAATACAGAGGGGTCCTGTAAAGATACAGGGGCCCTGTTAAAATTATTTTTATGGGGCCCAAAATCCCTAGCGGCGCCCGTTTGGGGGTATCCATAATACTCTATAGCATGGGTGTCAAACTCTGGCCCGTGGTCCAAATCTGGGCCGCCGTGTCATTTAATTTGGCCCTTGAGGAAATATCAATTTAGCATTAGAGCTGGCCCGCCGGTGTTATACAGCGTCGGAGTCGCTGTAACACCGCATTCACCGCTAATACTCATACTTGCCAACCCCTCCCGAAAATCTCCCGGGGCAACCATTCTCCCGAATTTCTACCGATTTCCACCTGGACAACTATATTGGGGGCGTGCATTTCAGGCACTGCCTTTAACGTTCTCTACAACCTGTCGTCACGTCCGCTTTTCCTCCATACTAATAGCGTGTCACATAATATTTGTGGCTTTTACACACACACACACACACACACACACACACACACACACACACACACACACACGCACACACACAAGTGAATGCAAGGCATACTTGGTCAACAGCCAAACAGGTCACACTGAGGGTGGCCGTATAAACAACTTTAGCACCGTTATAAATATGCGCCACACTGTGAACCCACACCAAACAAGAATGACAAACACATTTCGGGTGAACATCCGCACCGTAACACAACAGAACAAATACCCAGAACCGCTTGCAGCACTAATTCTTCCGGGAAACTTCCAGCAAACTGACCAATAATTAACGTTTTATTCATGCATTTTCTCTTGCTACTTCAAGGCTTGAATGTTTGGTTCAATCATTATTGTTATTTTATTTTTATTTTTTTATTGGCCTGTGGAAAAAATTTGATATTTACCTCAGAAGACTGCAAATAGAATAAAAGGCATTACATTTGTATCTAAATTTTATTTGATATGCCATTGATTATTTTTTTATTATTATTGTTATTATTTGAAACAGGATTTTGCATGTCACTAAAGTTATATAAGCCTTGCTTGTTCAATATTTAATGCAAAACTTGTTTGGGTCCCTATTAAGAGGTTAATTTTTTCAACCTTGGCCAGCGGCTTTGTTCCGTTTAAAATGTTGGCCCACTCTGTATTTCAGTTTGACAACCCTGCTCCATAGGGAGAAGTTATTATTTACGCGATGAGTCAGGTGTGTCTTGACCTCCGCGGCAGAGGCTCCGCCGAATGCCTGAGGCCGACCCACCGAACCCCTAGGGTTCGATCGAACCCACGTTAAGAACCACTGGTCTAGGTCCAGAGTATATAAAGTCACCATAAAAAAATGGACAATGAAGGTGACCTCCGCGGCAGAGGTTCCGTTCCGCCGAACCCCTGATGCCGACTAACCGAACCCAGGTTAAGAACCACTGCTCTAAGGTGCGCGCCTGTGCAATTGCGCACTGCTCACGACTCCTCTGCCCATGGCAAATCCATGCCGCGCACAAAATCCAATAACAAGAATAAATAAAGCTAGTTTCAAAGTAACTGACGACAAGAGGCCAAAACAGAGATAACAGTTTTCGTTTTCACTGTTCAATTATTTTAACGTCTGTCGAGACGCTTTGAGGAGGACATGAATTCCATCGATCACTTTATTGAGCAAAACTTTTTATAAACACATGACCCAAAACATTGCTAAACAATTTCTATCTAGCAAAGCTGGTCATTTTCTGCCGTACAAAGCAGACCAAAACCAACTTTGCCATCTGTCATATCAACAGCAGCCGCGATTGCTCTTTCTCACTTGTGCCAACACATGCACATATGGCACTGAGCCAGTGATGAGTTTAGAGCCACAAAAAAGTCGGACATTTCCCACACCGCACATTATGTGTCATTCTAGGTCAGGGGTGCCCATTACGTCGATCGCGATCGACTGGTCAATCTCAGAGGGTGTGTCATTCGATCTCAAGCCAGGCATTAAGAAATATACATAAAAATGAGCAATCATCAATCATACCAAGACTTCACTTTCGTCAGTTGTTTGACATTCTCGGCACCCGAGGATCTTGTGAGGTGACGCTGGCTGCTGCGAGCTCATATTTAAGAAAGAAATCACTAACAGGGCGGACGCAGAGAAACACATTTTATTTCTAGAGACTCCGTACCTACTGTCAAAACTCTAAAGACCGACTGCACAGTTCCTGTCTTCACCATAAAAGACCTGTTTCACCCTGCCTGTGCTAACAAAATAAGAGTCTCAGAAAGCTAGCGCACACAAGCTAGCAAGCTACGGAGTTTGATGCCAATGTATTTCTCCCCCGCCCTCAGCGACCGCTTTCTCACTTGCTTGCCCACCCGCACAGTCACTGACGTCACTCACCTGCTGCCAGACATTAAAGGGCCACACACATATGCTACTTTCATAACAAAGTGTTTAAAAACGAGTATGCAAGTTGGACAAATGAGATGCCAAATCCAACCACTTTCATGTGGTATTGGACAGAAAGGAGGACTTTTTTTTTCCTTCATTTGAAAATGCGGACGTTATCAGCACCACTGTCTAATTCCAATGAATGCAAGTCATCAGAATCAAATACACCAACTTATATTCTTGTCTTCATGAAAGAAAGGAATCTATGTGTGTTAAACATGCTTGTATTATCATTAAACACCATTAACTTGTTAACAAAAATGTCTCTTTCATAAATAAATAAATATAAATTATAAATAGGAATGAGGTAGATCTCCTCGACTTGGTCAATTGAAAATTAGCTCGCCTGCAGAAAAAGTGTGAGCGCCCCTGTTCTAGGTCGTTACACCATGAGTTACCAATCAAATATTTGCTCATTCTACTGTCATTTTTTAAGAATCTTAATTCATAAATATTAATTATGAAATGCTATTATTATATTAAAGACATACGGGCGGGCGGGCGGGCGGACGGACGGACAGACAGACAGACAGATAGACAGACGGATAGATAGATGCCAACAAATATAGATGGATATGTCCTGGGCCCCTGCTCTGTTGCTCCTACTCCTGGCCTTCTTCTTAATTTTTTTCTAGTGCTCGGACTTGTGCTTTTGGGGGGTAACCAAACCCTGCTGAAGTTCGCTTGCGCTCAATTAATTTCGATGAGGAAAGAATGATGGAGGAACCGAGCTGTATGGAGTCTTTGGATATAACCCTTTTAAAGAAGAGGCCAAGGGGATTATTGAAATTCATCCATCCATCCATTTTCAACCGCTTGTCCCTTTTGGAGTCGCGGGGGGTCGCTGGAGCCTATCTCAACTGCATTCGGGCGGAAGGCGGGGTACACCCTGGACAAGTCGCCACGTCATCGGAGGGTTATTGAAATTATTAAAATAAAAATATTGTATGACTTGTGGCTTTGTTTTAATTCGGATTCATATATATATATATATATATATACATATATATATCCATCCATCCATCCGTCCATCATCTTCCGCTTATCAGAGGTCGGGTCGCGGGGGCAGCAGCCTTAGCAGGGAAGCCCAGACTTCCCTCTCCCCAGCCACTTTGTCTAGCTCTTCCCGGGGGATCACGAGGCGTTCCCAGGCCAGCCGGGAGACATAGTCTTCCCAACGTGTCCTGGGTCTTCCCCGTGGCCTCCTACCGGTTGGACGTGCCCTAAACACCTCCCTAGGGAGGCGTTCGGGTGGCATCCTGACCAGATGCCCGAGCCACCTCATCTGGCTCCTCTCAATGTGGAGGAGCAGCGGCTTTACTTTGAGTCCCTCCCGGATGTCAGAGCTTCTCACCCTATCTCTAAGGGAGAGCCCCGCCACCCGGCGGAGGAAACTAATTTCGGCCGCTTGTACCCGTGATCTTATCCTTTCGGTCATGACCCAAAGCTCATGACCATAGGTAAGGATGGGAACGTAGATCGACCGCTAAATTGAGAGCTTTGCCTTCCGACTCAGCTCCTTCTTCACCACAACGGATCGATACAACGTCCGCATTACAGAAAACACTGCACCGATCCGCCTGGCGATCTCACGATCCACTCTTCCTCCACTCCTGAACAAGACTCCTAGGTACTTGAACTCCTCCACTTGGGGCAGGGTCTCCTCCCCAACCCGGAGATGGCACTCCACCCTTTTCCGGGCGAGAACCATGGACTCGGACTTGGAGGTGCTGATTCTCATTCCGGTCGCTTCACACTCAGCTGCGAACCGATCCAGTGAGAGCTGAAAATCCCTGCCAGATGAAGCCATCAGGACCACATCATTTGCAAAAAGCAGAGACCTAATCCCGCGGCCATCAAACCGGAACCCCTCAACGCCTTGACTGCGCCAAGAAATTCTGTCCATAAAAGTTATGAACAGAATCGGTGACAAAGGACAGCCTTGGCGGAGTCCAACCCTCACTGGAAACGTGTCCGACTTACTGCCAGCAATGAGGACCAAGCTCTGACACTGATCGTACAGGGAGCGGACAGCCACCATAAGACAGTCCGGTACCCCATACTCTCTGAGCACTCCCCACAGGACTTCCCGAGGGACACGGTCAAATGCCTTCTCCAAGTCCACAAAGCTGAGTTGGACAAACTCCCATGCACCCTCAAGAACCCTGCCGAGAGTATAGAGCTGGTCCACAGTTCCACGACCAGGACGAAAACCACACTGTTCCTCCTGAATCTGAGGTTCGACTATCCGGCGTAGCCTCCTCTCCAGTACACCAGAATAAACCTTACCGGGAAGGCTGAAGAGTGTGATCCCACAATAGTTGGAACTCACCCTCCGGTCCCCCTTCTTAAAGAGAGGGACCACCACCCCGGTCTGCCAATCCAGAGGTACCGCCCCTGATGTCCACGCGATGCTGCAGAGTCTTGTCAACCAAGACAGCCCCACAGCATCCAGAGCCTTAAGGAACTCTGGGCGGATCTCATCCACCCCCGGGGCCTTGCCACCGAGGAGATTTTTAACTACCTCAGCAACCTCAGCCCCAGAAATAGGAGAGCCCACCACAGAGTCCCCAGGACCTGCTTCCTCATAGGAAGACGTGTTGGTGGGATTGAGGAGGTCTTCGAAGTATTCCTTCCACCTATCCACAACAACCGCAGTAAGTTGAGGTCAGCAGAACACCATCCGCACCATACACGGTGTTGACAGTGCACTGCTTCCCCTTCCTGAGGCGGCGGACGGTGGTCCAGAATCGCTCCGAATCCGCCCAGAAGTCGTTTTCCATGGCTTCCCCAAACTCCTCCCATGTCCGAGTTTTTGCCTCCGTGACCACTGAAGCTGCACACCGCTTGGACCGTCAGTACCTGTCCACTGCCTCCGGAGTCCTATGAGCCAAAAGAACCCAATAGGACTCCTTCTTCAGCTTGACGGCATCCCTCATCGCCGGTGTCCACCAACAGGTTCGAGGATTTCTGCCCCGACAGGCACAGGCCACAGCTCCAATCAGCCGCCTCAACAATAGAGTTGCGGAACATGGTCCACTCGGACTCAATGTCCAGCACCTCCCTCGTGACATGTTCAAAGTTCTTCTGGAGGTTCGGAATTGAAGCTTTCTCTGACAGGAGACTCTGCCAGACGTTCCTAGCAAACCCTCACAATGCGTTTGGGCCTGCCAGGTCTAACAGGCATACTCCCCACCATCGCAGCCAACTCACCACCAGGTGGTGATGGGTAGAAAGCTCCGCCCCTCTCTTCACTCGAGTGTCCAAAACATGAGGCCGCAAATCCAATGACACAACTACAAAGTCGATCATGGAACTGCGGCCTAGTGTGTCCTGGTGCCAAGTGGACATATGGACACCCTTATGCTTGAACATGGTGTTTGTTATGGACAAACTGTGACGAGCACAAAAGTCCGATAACAAAACACCACTCGGGTTCAGATCCGGGCGGCCATTTTTCCCAATCACGCCTCTCCAGGTTTCACTGTCGTTGCCAACATGAGCGTTGATGTCCCCCAGCAGAACAAGGGAATCACCCGTAGGAACACTCCCTCAAGTGTACCCGAAAAGGGTGGGTACTCTGAACTGTTGTTTGGTGCATAAGCACAAACAACAGTCAGGACCCGTCCCCCCCACCCGAAGGCGGAGGGAAGCTACCCTTTCGTCTACTGGGTTGAACTCCAACGTGCAGCCTTTGAGCCGGGGGAGCGACAAGAATTGCCACACCAGCCCGTCGCGTCTCACTCCCGGCCACGCCAGAGTGGAAGAGAGTCCATCCCGTTTCAAGAGAAGTGGTTCCAGAGCCCTTGCTGTCCGTAGAAGTTAGTCCGACTACATCCAGCCGGAATTTCTCTACTTCGTGCACTAGCTCAGGCTCCTTCCCCCCCAGTGACGTGACGTTCCACGTCCCAAGAGCTAGCTTATGTAGCCGAGGATCGGATCGCCAAGAGCCCTGCCTTCGGCTGCTGCCCAGCTCACATCGCACCCGACCTCTATGGTTCCTGCTTTGGGTGGTGAGCCCATTGGAGGGGTGACCCACGTTGCCTCTTCGGGCTGTGCCATGAGAACAGGCCCGGCCACCAGGCGCTCGCCATCGTGCCCCACCTCCGGGCCTGGCTCCAGAGGGGGGCCCCGGTGACCCGCGTCCGGGCGAGGGAAATCTGGGTCCATGCTTTTTCTTCTTCATAGAGGTCTTCGAGCTGCTCTTTGTCTGATGTAAATAATCAAATGTATTTCTAATATATATACTTGGTCTTATGCAATATGAACTCACTATATTCTCTGCTCGCTGCAATATCCTAGTAAGTCAGACTTACACTGTTTCAATGTCCATTTCTCTAATGATGCAATTGTTGATGACTGAAGTGCTGATATCAACCAAACCCTCCTCATTCTACCCCCCGGATTGTAAATAATGTAAATAATTCAATGTATATACTCTGATGATTAACTTGTGTGATGACTGTATTATGATGATAGTATATATTTGTACCGTGAATTGATTAACGTGGACCCCGACTTAAACAAGTTAAAAAACGTATTCGGGTGTTTCCATTTAGTGGTCAATTGTACTGAATATGTACTTTACTGTGCAATCTACTAATAAAAGTTTCAATCAATTAATCAATAAAAAAGAAGAAAAAAATTATGGTAGATAACTGCAAGATCATCCATCCATCCATCCATTTTCTGCCGCTTATTCCCTTTGGGGTCGCGGGGGGCGCTGGTATCTTTCTCAGCTACAATCGGGCGGAAGGCGGGGTACAACCTGGACAAGTCGCCACCTCATCACAGGGCCAACACAGATAGACAACATTCACACTCACATTCACACACTGGGGCCAATTTAGTGTTGCCAATCAACCTATCCCCAGGTGCATGTCTTTGGAAGTGGGAGGAAGCTGGAGTACCCAGATGGAACCCATTCATGGGGGGAACATGCAAACTCCACACAGAAAGATCCCGAGCCCAGGATTGAACCCACAACTACTCAGGACTTTCGTATTGTGAGGCAGACGCCCAAACCCCTCTTACCCCGTGAAGCCTGCAAGATCATATATAAACTGAAATCAGATCAAGACATGAACGATATTAGTTTAATGACACTGGTTAAGGGGTTAAGAAGGACATTGGAGAGGTGGAGATGGCGAAGGTGCTCATGGACGGACGGCTTTTGATTAAATGTCAAAATGGAGAGCAAAAGAACAAAGCAATGCGATTGCAAAAGCTGTGCAATAAGATAATAAAGGGAAAAATCAAAGTGGGAGAACGAAAAGGGGGCAAGAGGAGTCGTAACAGGAATCCCGAGCGGTGAAAATTTAGATGATTTGAAATGTGAAATAAAAGGGGGAACTGTCACAATGATGAAGAGAATGATGGCATTTAGAAACGGAGAAAAGACGGAAAGCGAATCTCTGCTAGAGCAGTTTGTCCAGGAAGTCCTCCAGGAAATGAAAATGATTGGGTTTTTAAGCTTCTACGTTAGAGCTTACGTCCCACCCCCAGTACGGTGTTTCAAGTGCTAAGATGAGATGTGGAAGGTGTGGAGAGGAGCATGAGTATGGACAATGTGGAATTCATGAACAGGTCAAGTGTTGTAACTGTGTAACTATGATCACACAGCAGCGTATGGGGGCTGTGTCATAAGGAAACAGGCAACCGGAGTACAGCAAATCAGAGTAGAAAGAAATATTACATACGCAGAGGCAGTTAAAGTAAGAAATCAAGAAAGTGGAGAAAAGACAGTAGTGAGAATAGTTCAAGTAATAAAAAACAAGAGGCAGCAAATACAGGAATTTCCATGGACAAACTAGTTGAGTGAAGTGAAGTGAATTATATTTATATAGCGCTTTTTACTCAAGTGACTCAAAGCGCTTTACATAGTGAAACCCAATATCTAAGTTACAATTAAACCAGTGAGGGTGGCACTGGGAGCAGGTGGGTAAAGTGTCTTGCCCAAGGACACAACGGCATTGACTAGGAAGGCGGAAGCGGGGATCGAACCTGCAACCCTCAAGTTGCTGGCACGGCCGCTCTACCAACCAAGCTATACCGCCCCATGGCATTACGTAATCAACTGAACAGAACGGGCAAGAAATAAGACTGAGAAGATCAAAAATAATCGTCAACGCAGCAGCAAAGTTTTTACATGTAAAAGAACTATCTTGGAACAGGTGCAAGGTGAACTCCAGAGAGTAGATGAGACGAAGTCATGTTACCACAATCCAACGCCATGTAAATTGTTCAGTGGAATGCTAGAAGTTTAATAGCAAACATACAGGAATTAAAGGGATTTATTAATAATATGAAAACTAAACCATATATAATATGTATTTAAGAAACATGGCTGAAGCCAAAATTTAACTTTAAAATAAAATAATATATAACAAAACGTAAAGGAGGAGGATGTTCCATATTCATTAAAGAAAACATGCATTATACAAAAGTAAAAGTAACGCAAGAACTAGAAATAGTAGGGGTAGAAGTATGGAATAATAAAGAAAGGTACAAAGTGCTAAACTTCTATAATCCATGCAAGAAATTACAAATACATCAACTAGAAACAATAGTCGAGCACTGGAGTGGCAATATCATTTGGTGTGGTGACTTTAATGCACATAGCACAGTGTAGGGTGAAAGGGATAACCGGAATGAGGGAAACATTGGAAGTATTTTTGTAGGAAAAAGAATGGGTGTGTGTGAATGATGGATCAGGAACAAGGTTAGATGTAGTTATAGGTAAAGAAACAGCAATAGATTTAACACTGGTGTCACAAGGGTTAGCAGGAAAGGTGGAGTGGGCAGTAAATAAAGACAGCAATATAGGAAGTGATCACGACCCAATTTTCATTCACATAAACATAAACCAAAGGACAGAAAGCACTAAGAAAGAAGGAAGATGGAAGTATAGTCATGGTGATTGGGGTCAAATGGCTATAAATCAAGCTATTGAAAAACTAAATACAGATATTACAACGTGCATAATGGAAGCAGCCAAACAAAGAAGTAAGATAGTGCCATGGTGGACACAAGCGTGCACAGACACAATAAAAGAACGGAATAGAGCATTTAGAATATAAAGAAGAACACATAATTTTCAAGATATAATCCAGTATAAAATGCACCAAGGTAAAGTAAGTTACGTTATTAAAAAGACAAGAAAACACTATTGGAGAATATTTTGTGAAACACTAAATATAACTATTCCTTTAGGCCAAATGTGGGGAATGATCAAGAAAATGTCAGGGATCAAAAATTAACATAAAAATCATGTGATGAAAGATGGGACACCGTGTGTGGTTGAAAATAAAGAAAAAGCAGAACTTTTAGCAAAAACATTTGTTAAAGTGCACAGTAATGATAATTTGAGAAATGTAGAAAAAGTAATGAGAGAAGAAACAATTAGTTTAAATATTGGGGAAATGATGGAAGATAACGATAATGGCTTAAGCAACACTATAGATATGACATTTCATTTGAATGGAATGGTTCGAATATTTAAAAAGGCTAAAAATACAACCCCAGGAAAAGACCATGTGAGTTATCAGATGATCCAAAACTTAGGTAGCGTACGGGAGCCTATAAAGGACTGTATATTTCACCTTAGGGGAATGACTCCAATTATTTAATTTTTATTTACGAATCTAATCTAAGAGAGAGTGAGAGGAGACGGCTTATAAAGTTCAACAATTTACTGTACACCCAAATAAAAATACAATAATCAGACATTAATTACACTCATACACTCTTCCCCACTCACACGCTACCTCCCCAATAGAACAACCCACATTAATCCAATCACACAACACACACACACACAGTCCAACCTGGGCCCCTTGGCTGGGCCAGAAGATTGTCCGTTGCGGTCCTGGTGAATCGGTGGTGCATTTAGAGGTAGTGAGTTGCAACTGCTGGATGCAAAGGGGGCGTTGGAGAGGGGGGACACCTCCCGTTGTGAAGTAGAGATGAGGGGGGGAAAGCACGCCTCAGTTAGTCCAGTCTGGAGCGAGAGTAGAACCAGCCTCGTCCTGGGTCACCTCTCTGTCGACTGGTCCGTAAGCGCGTGCAATGGACACGCCGACCTCGGGTGTCCACGTCCCTCGCAGCGATGTAGTAACAATAGCACGCAACTAAACTCGCTATATGTCTAACACTCGCTCTCCAAACAATACAGTCACAGGGGAGAGGGTCTATATAAACAAACTTAGGTAACGTGACTAAACTTGCCGTTAGTTAAGTCACGGTGCAGCACACAAACACCAGTGCGAGCTGCGGTTAGCTTCCTAGCCGTTAGCATGCACTTCACATACACTAGCAACGTGAAGCGCCCAAACGTCCTAAACTTAAACAAGTATAAATGGTACACGGTCACTTATCACTCTGAACTAATAATAATCCTACTGTGGTTTCTTTCCCATCGAAACATAGTAAATAGAAATAATAATAATCCCTTAACAGAAATTATCTCCTAAATGGAGAACTTAAAGAAACAATTACACAAACATGCAAACCTTCAGAACAGGTAGCATCGGCAAAGAAGTGGTCTTGAAATTATATAATAGGACAGTGGTTCTCAACCTTTTTTTCAGTGATGTACCCCCTGTGAACAATTTTTTAATTTAAGTACCCCCTAATCAGAGCAAAGCATTTTTGGTTGAAAAAAATAGATAAAGAAGTAAAACACAGCACCATGTAGTCAGTTTTTGATTTATTAAATTGTATAACAGTGCAAAATATTGCTCATTTGTAGTCGTCTTTCTTGAGCTATTTGGAAAAAAAGATGTAAAAATAACTAAAAACTTGTTGAAAAATGAACAAGTGGTTCAATTATAAATAAAGATTTCTACACATAGAAGTAATCATCAACTTAAAGTTCCCTCTTTGGGGATTGTAATAGAGATCCATCTGGATTAATGAACTTAATTCTAAACATTTCTTCACAAAAAAATAAATATTTATAATCAATATTTATGGAACATGTCCACAAAAATTTTAGCTGTCAACACTGAAAGGCCTACTGAAATGAGATTTTCTTATTTAAACGGGAATAGCAGGTCCATTCTATGTGTCATACTTGATCATTTCGCGATATTGTCATATTTTTGCTGAAAGGATTTAGTAAAGAACATCGATGATAAAGTTCGCAACTTTTGGTCGCTAATAGAAAAGCCCTGCCTTTACCGGAAGTATGTGCGCGTGACGTCACGAGTTGCAGGACTCCACACATATTCACATTGTTTATACTGGGAGCCAGCAGCAGTAAGAGCAATTCGGACTGAGAAAGCGACAATTTCCCCATTAATTTGAGCGAGGATGACAGATTCGTGAATTAGGGTATTAATAGTGAAGGACTAGAAAAAAAAATAATAATAAAAGCGAAAGCTCCGGGCAGCGGCAGTGCGAGCGTTTCAGATGTAATTAGACACATTTAGTAGGATAATTCTGGAAGATCCTTTATCTGCTTATTGTTTTAATAGTGTTTTAGTGAGATTTTAAAGAATGTAAAGACATACCTCAAAGTCGGATGGCTGCGGTGAACACGCAGTGTCTCAGAAAGAAGCCGAGGAGCCTAGCTCACAGCTGTTTTTTTTGACAGCTGCTGCAGGACGACAAATAATCCACTGATGTCTACGGTAAGATATATATCACAATTTCCCCATCCAAAAACATGCTGGTTGACGTAGAGAAAACATGTTCGCCTGACCGCTCTGCTTCACAACAAACAAAGAAACACCGGCAGTGTCTCGGTGCTAAAGACAGCTGCAATCCACCGCTTTTCACCAACGGCATTGTTCTTTATAGTCTCCATTATTAAATGGACAGATTGCAAAAGATTCAGCAACACAGATGTCCAAAATACTGTGTAATTCTGTGATTAAAGCAGACGACTTTTAGCCGTGAGTGGTGCAGCGCTAATATTTCCTTACAGTCCGTGACGTCATGCGTACGCGTCATCATTCCGCGACGTTTTCAACAAGAAACTCGCGGGAAATTTAAAATTGCAATTTAGGAAACTAAAAAGGCCGTATTGGCATGTGATGCATGCTTGGGCTTCACGATGGCAGAGGGGTTAGTGCATCTGCCTCACAATGCGAAGGTCCTGCAGTCTTGGGTTCAATCCCAGGCTCGGGATCTTTCTGTGGGGAGTTTGCATGTTCTCCCTGTGAATGCGTGGGTTCCCTCTGGGTACTCCGGCTTCCTCCCACCTCCAAAGACATGCACCAGGGGATAGGTTGATTGGTAACACTAAATTGGCTCTAGTGTGTGAATGTGAGTGTGAATGTTGTCTGTCTATCTGTGTTGGCCCTGCGATGAGGTGGCGACTTGTCCAGGGTGTACTCCGCCTTTTGCCCGATTGTAGCTGAGATGGGCGCCAGCGCCCCTCGCGACCCCAAAAGGGAATAAGCGGTAGAAAATGGATGGATGTCATGTGTTGCAATGTTAATATTTCATCATTGATATATAAACTATCAGACTGCGTGGTCGGTAGTAGTGGGTTTCAGTAGGCCTTGAATATTGCATTGTTGCATTTCTTTTCGCAGTTTATGAACTTACATTCATATTTTGTTGAAGTATTATTCAATAAAATATTTATTAAAAAAATGTTAATTGTTGCTTTTTTTTTTAGAATATTTAAAAAAAAAATCTCACAACTGGGTTAAATAAAAGAATATAGAGTAGAGATCCACCTCGGTCCACACTCCGTTCAGTAGGTGGCGGTAATGAACACCACAAGGTTGCTTGCCAACCACCATTAAACAAAAGAAGAAGAAGGGTCTTTTCATTCTGTCTGACTGGCCTAACAGCTTCGTCATAACACCTTTACGTTACGTTGGATTTAAACTTTATATTCGGTTATGTTTTCCGGTTCCTGGTCTTTCATTAGATTTATTTGACACACACGAGCATGTACCGTCCCGGTCAGCCAGCTGGCGTCCCGCGGCCTTTCGGGGTACCTCAACATCACAACAGCCTGTACAATGCCGGGGCTCCTTGTCTGCCTCCGGGACATTTTCCTCCTGCACCGTGTGGAACATTTTCGTCCTCGCCTATGCCGGGGAATCCATTTCTACTCAACAGCCCTCCAGGACCTCATCCAGTCAATGTACGTTCACAACTCGTAAGCTAATGCGAGCAGCACAAGGCTGCAGAGCGGGGCTTTTTCTACTGAATCGTTTGGAGTCAATAGTTCCATAAATCTTAGGACTTTGGAGCTGGTCTTCTTTTTTTGTTTTTACGCAGCTTCTAAAGGGACATGGATGTTTTGCGAGATTTCGCAAAAAAAAGTTGTTTCCTATGTCAGTGAACCAGAAGTAAAACAGACACAGCGATAGTGAACCGGAAACGAAACAGACACAGCGATGGAAGAGCGGGAGAATGCGGTAGCCTACACATCATCTGTGTGCTGTTGTGGAACCATGATACGATTTGATGTTTTTATATGTTAGGCCGATTCTCAAATAGAAATCAATAAACGTATCCCACGGATGATGGGTAGGCTGCTCCATTGCCGTGTCCATAGACATCTTATAAGTAGACGCAGCATCGAGCGCTACTGGCGCTGACGAGACGCGGGGCCGCCATCTTGGAGTGGTGATCCGCTCCAATCAGTGCAATTCATCTAGCACAGGGGTCACCAATGCGGTGCCCGCGGGCACCAGGTAGCCTGTAAGGACCAGATGAGGCGCCCGCTGGCCTGTTCTAAAATAGCTCAAATAGTGTTACAATATGATTGTTACGTTGATACTCCAAAATATTAATACATGTTGCAGGGGGGAACATTTTGAGTGAGACACATAATACTGCTCTAACCGTCCACTCTTTATGGTTGGGAATATAACAGACTAGAGTGAAACAAATAGCAGCACTTACCAGTGACCTGCCTCTATTTATTTTTTTATTTTTTATTTATTAGCAAGCTGGTCTTGCTTTGGTCGACATGTTTAATTCTAAGAGAGACAAAACTGAAATAGAATTTGAAAATCCAAGAAAATATTTTAAAGACTTGGTCTTCACTTGTTTAAATTTCATTCATTTATTTTTTAAATTTGCTTCTCATAACTTTCAGTAAGAAAATTTTAGAGAAAAAATACAACCTTAAAAATGATTTTAGTATTTTTAAACACATATACCTTTTTACCTTTTAAATTCCTTCCTCTTTCCTTCCTCTTCTTTCCTGACTATTTAAAACGATGTTCAAGCAAATTAATTTTTTTTATTGTAAAGAATAATAAATACATTTGAATTTAATTATTTATTTTAGCTTCTGTTTTTACGACAAAGAATATTTGTGAAATATTTTTAAACTTATTATGATTAAAATTCAAAACAATTCTGGCAGATCTAGAAAATCTTTAGAATGAACTTTAAAATCTAACTTCAAAGTCTTTTGAATTTCTTTTCAAATTGTTGTTCTGGAACATCTAGAAGAAATAATGATTTGTCTTTGTTAGAAATAAAGCTTGGTCCAATTTGTTATACATTCTAGCAAAATGCAGATTGGGTTTTAACCTATTTAAAACATGTCATCAAAATTCTAAAATTAATCCTAATCAGGAAAAAATACTATTGATGTTCCATAAATTTTGTATTTTAAAGAGTCGAAATTAAAGATAAACTATGTTTCAAAATTAAATTTTCATTTTTTTCCTGTTTTCTCCTCTTTTAAACCGTTCAATTAAGTGTTTTTTTCATCATTTATTCTCTACAAAAAACCTTCCGTGAAAGGAAAAAAAATTACGTCGGAATGACTGACAGAAATACCAATTTTATATATATATATTAGGGGTGGGCAAATTTATGCTTTAATTACGAGTTAATTCATCAATCTATTAACGCCGACAATTATTTTATCGCACATTTGCGTATGTTGTTTACATGCTTTTATTTTGTTAACACCTTTTCTTAACAAGATGGCATCGCCCGGACGGGCTTCGGCGTCGAGGAGCTCTTGGTAAAGATGGAACATTTGGCAAAAATACCGGACAATTCTGCAAATTTCATGGCTTACAGCGAGGTCACTCCGGGATCACTTACGACCGCCAGACAATTCTGAATGTGGATAGACTGAATGACGCGTGCTTGCTAGACCGGCTAGCTAGCATGGGAATACTTTGCCGGCTACATCCAGCGGCCTTTGAAGCAGCGGAGTATATGTGTTGTCCGTCTATTTATGAATAATGCAGACGAGGAGTGTTGGCTGAGTTCTTAACGTTTACTTTCAGAGCGTGCATATCACAACATACAAGATGCCGTCATGGCGACACACAACCTTTCCCGGGCTACCGCGCATGCTCGTCACTCCTGTTGCATGCTGGGTAGGGTAGTTCTTTTTTTCCCTGGCTCATAACGTCACAATATAGTACCATGTATATGATGCGTTCAATTTATCAAAGCACCAAGCAAACAATCGGAAAATTCCCATCATATCATTTCCTAGATATGGTCATAATTATTTTAAGTGCACTACGCAGAATAAACACAACATTATTAATATTGCTACTACAGATAATTTGATCAAAAATTCCCTAAAACAGCCCACTACCTATAATATAGGTTTTTTAAACATAAGATCCCTGATAAAAAAAATGTTTCTGCTGTTACCTCAGAAATTGCCTGTTCAGATGTTATGATTGTGGCTCAGATATTTGTATGTAGATTATATTTATTTTCCATAACAAACAGGATAACTTAAATACCCTGGCAGTGGTAGCAATAAGCTCAAATGTTTGTATTTACATTTTTTGAGTTGATTTTCATAAAATATGCTATTTAACTACTACTGTTTAACAAGGACTGATTTAAATTGTGTTTGCACAACAAATGTTTTGGCACTTTTGTTCATGTGGGAGAATATTCCAATAAAGGTGCACTACACACTACTTTTGAATTCATTATTGGGCTTTGCGTATACAATGCAGTTAATCGCGATTAATCGGAGAAATAGTGCGATTAACTTCGATAAAAAATTTTAATCGTTGCCCAGCCCTAATATATATATATATATGTGTGTGTGTGTATTTATTAAAGGTAAATTGAGCAAATTGGCTATTTCTGGCATTTTTTAAATTGTGTTCAACTGGTAGCCCATGGCATTAATCAGTACCCAAGAAGTAGCTCTTGGTTTCATAAAGGTTGGTGACCCCTGATCTAGCAGGAGCAATGAACTGCCAGCACATTCGATTAACCTTACCTCACTGAATACCACTGATTTTCACACGGGTTTTTGTCTTACAAGTAGCTATGATAAAGGACACATGTTATGGCATGTTTTACTATTAATAGTTTGCCTAAAGACTTACTGAAATGAGATTTTCTTATTTAAACGGGAATAGCTGGTCCATTCTATGTGTCATACTTGATCATTTCGCGATATTGCCATATTTTTGCTTAAAGGATTTAGTAGAGAACATCGACGATAAAGTTCACAACTTTTGGTCGCTAATAGAAAAGCCCTGCTTTTACCGGAAATATGTGCGCGTGACGTCACAAGTTGCAGGGCTCCACACATATTCACATTGTTTATAATGGGAGCCAGCAGCAGCAAGAGCAATTCGGACCGAGAAAGCGACAATTTCCCCATTAATTTAAGCGAGGATGAAAGATTTGTGAATTAAGATATTGATAGTGAAGGACTACAAAAAAAGAAAAAAAAGCGACATCTCCGGGCGGCGGCAGTGTGAGCGTTTCAGATGTAATTAAACACATTTACTAGGATAATTCTGGAAGATCCCTTATCTGCTTATTGTTTTAATAGTGTTTTAGTGAGATTCTAAAGACATACCTCGAGGTCGGGTGGCTGCGGTGAACACGCAGTGTCTCTGAGAGAAGCTAAGCTCACAGCTGCCTTTTTTGACAGCTACTGCAGGAGGAAGTCCCATAATCCACTGATTTCTCCGGTAAGACTTAATATCACAATTTTCTCATCCAAAGACATGCTGGTTGACGTAGAAAAAACATGTTCGCTTGACCGCTCTGCTTCACGACAAACAAAGAAACACCGGCTGTGTCTCGGTGCTAAAGACAGCTGCAATCCACCACTTTCCACCAAAAGCATTGTTCTTTATAGTCTCCATTATTAAATGAACAAATTGCAAAAGATTCAGCAACACAGATGTCCAAAATACTGTGTAATTATGCCATGAACAGAGACGACTTTTAGCCGTGTTTGGTGCCTCGCTAATGTCCCCTTTAACACGTGACGTCACGTGTATGCGTCATCATTCCACGCCGTTTTCAACAAGAAACTCGCGGGAAATTTAAAATTGCAATTTAGTAAACTAAAAAGGCTGTGTTGGCATGTGTTGCAATGTTAATATTTCCTCATTGATATATAAACCATCAGACTGCGTGGTCGGCAGTAGTGGGTTTCAATAGGCCTTTAACAGTAATATAACATTCTTATATGCTATAAGTGACCAGACATGAGAGATCAAAACTGGGAATATAATCCCAGAGAAGGGGGAAACACAGTCAGATATTTTTAAATTCAAGAAAAAATATGATTAGGTTATATATACATGCATATATCCTACATAAACAATGTATGAAGACATTAGATATCTATATATCTTAGGGACCTATAGACTGTATCTCTGTTGCTGCAGCAGCAAATAGTTTATTCTGTTTTGACACTTTGTATTGATATTTTGTATTACATTCTTCCCTTAAATGATAATGTTTACAGTGATTGTTTCACATGTATTTTTTATGTATCTCGCTTTGGATAAAAGTGTCTGCCAAATACTTAAACATAAACATATACAAACACCTGAAGGTCTTTATATCAGCTAAAACCGCCAATCTGTTTCACTGGATTCAGAATAAAACCAAATTGTGTCTTACCCAACAATGTTAGTATTTGAATATTGTTACTTGAAGACTTATTCCTGGTTACAATTATACTGTTAAGAAAATGTTGTCTTATACTTTGCTTAAAATGAGAATGCATCATAATCAGTACTGTTGAAGATCTTTGCTCCTTCTCATCCATCCATCATCTTCCGCTTATCCGAGGTCGGGTCGCGGGGGCAACAGCCTAAGCAGGGAAACCCAGACTTCCCTCTCCCCAGCCACTTCGTCTAGCTCTTCCCGGGGGATCCCGAGGCGTTCCCAGGCCAGCCGGGAGACATAGTCTTCCCAACGTGTCCTGGGTCTTCCCGGTGGCCTCCTACCGGTTGGACGTGCCCTAAACACATCCCTAGGGAGGCGTTCGGGCGGCATCCTGACCAGATGCCCGAACCACCTCATCTGGCTCCTCTCGATGTGAAGGAGCAGCGGCTTTACTTTGAGTTCCTCCCGGATGGCAGAGCTTCTCACCCTATCTCTAAGGGAGAGCCCCGCGACACGGCGGAGGAAACTCATTTCGGCCGCTTGTACCCGTGATCTTATCCTTTCGATCATGACCCAAAGCTCATGACCATAGGTGAGGATGGGAATGTAGATCGACCGGTAAATTGAGAGCTTTGCCTTCCGGCTCAGCTCCTTCTTTACCACAATGGATCGGTACAACGTCCGCATTACTGAAGACGCCGCACCGATCCGCCTGTCGATCTCACGATCCACTCTTCCCTACTCGTGAACAAGACTCCTAGGTACTTGAACTCCTCCACTTGGGGCAGGGTCTCCTCCCCAACCCGGAGATGGCATTCCACCCTTTTCCGGGCGAGAACCATGGAAGGTGCTGATTCTCATTCCGGTTGCTTCACACTCGACTGCGAACCGATCCAGCGAGAGCTGAAGATCCCGGTCAGATGAAGCCATCAGGACCACATCATCTGCAAAAAGCAGAGACCTAATCCTGCGGTTACCAAACCGGAACCCCTCAACGCCTTGACTGCGCGTAGAAATTCTGTCCATAAAAGTTATGAACAGAATCGGCGACAGGACAGCCTTTGCGGAGTCCAACCCTCACTGGAAATGTGTTCGACTTACTGCCGGCAATGCGGACCAAGCTCTGGCATTGATCGTACAGGGAACGGACCGCCACAATAAGACAGTCCGATACCCCATACTCTCTGAGCACTCCCCACAGGATTTCCCGAGGGACACGGTCGAATGCTTTCTCCAAGTCCACAAAGCACATGTAGACTGGTTGGGCAAACTCCCATGCACCCTCAAGAACCCTGCCGAGAGTATAGAGCTGGTCCACAGTTCCACGACCAGGACGAAAACCACACTGTTCCTCCTGAATCCGAGGTTCGACTATCCGGCGTAGCCTCCTCTCCAGTACACCTGAATAAACCTTACCGGGAAGGCTGAGGAGTGTGATCCCACGACGGTTGGAACACACCTTCCGGTCCCCCTTCTTAAAGAGAGGAACCACCACCCCGGTCTGCCAATCCAGAGGTACAGCCCCCGATGTCCACGCGATGCTGCAAAGTTTTGTCAACCAAGACAGCCCCACAGAGCCTTAAGGAACTCCGGGCTGGTCTCGACCACCCCTGGCGCCTTGCCACCGAGGAGCTTTTTTACTACCTCAGCGACCTCAGCCCCAGAAATAGGAGAGTCCACCACAGAGTCCCCAGGCACTTTTTCCTCATAGGAAGACGTGTTGGTGGGATTGAGGAGGTCTTCGAAGTATTCCTTCCACCTATCCACAACATCCGCAGTTGAGGTCAGCAGAACACCATCCGCACCATACACTGTGTTGATAGTGCACTGCTTCCCCTTCCTGAGGCGGCGGACGGTGGTCCAGAATCGGTTCGAAGCCGTCCGGAAGTCGTTTTCCATGGCTTCCCCGAACCCCTCCCATGTCCGAGTTTTTGCCTCCGCGACCGCTGAAGCTGCACACTGCTTGGCCTGTCGGTACCTGTCCACTGCCTCCGGAGTCCTATGAGCCAAAAGGACCCGATAGGACTCCTTCTTCAGCTTGACGGCATCCCTCACCGCTGGTGTCCACCAAGGGGTTTTAGGATTGCCGCCCCGACAGGCACCAACTACCTTGCGGCCACAGCTCCGATCTGCCGCCTCGACAATAGAGGTGCGGAACATGGTCCACTCGGACTCATTGTCCAGCACCTCCCTCGTCACATGTTCAAAGTTCTTCCGGAGGTGGGAATTGAAACTTTGTCTGATAGGAGACTCTGCCAGACGTTCCCAGCAGACCCTCACAATGCGTTTGGGCCTCCCACGTCATTCCGGCATCCTCCCCCACCATCGCAGCCAACTCACCACAAGGTGGTGATCGGTAGAAAGCTCCGCCCCTCTCTTCACCCGAGTGTCCAAAACATAAGGCCGCAAATCCGATGACACAACTACAAAGTTGATCATGGAACTGCGGCCTAGGTTGTCCTGGTGCCAAGTGCACATATGGACACCCTTATGTTTGAACATGGTGTTTGTTATGGACAAACTGTGACGAGCACAAAAGTCCAATAACAAAACACCACTCGGGTTCAGATCCGGGCGGCCATTCTTCCCAATCACGCCTCTCCAGGTTTCACTGTCGTTGCCAACGCGAGCGTTGAAGTCTCCCAGTAGGACAAGGGAATCACCCGGGGGAGCACTTTCCAGTACTCCCTCGAGTGTTCCCAAAAAAGGGTGGGTACTCTGAACTGCTGTTTGGTGCATAAGCACAAACAACAGTCAGGACCCGTCCCCCCACCCGAAGGCGGAGGGAGGCTACCCTTTCGTCCACCGGGTTGAACTCCAAGGTACAGGCTTTGAGCCGGGGGGAAACAAGAATTGCCACCCCAGCCCGTCGCCTCTCACTGCCGGCAACGCCAGAGTGGAAGAGGGTCCAATCCCTCTCGAGAGAAGTGGTTCCAGAGCCCTTACTGTGCGTCGAAGTGAGTCCGACTATATCCAGCCGGAATTTCTCGACTTCGCGCACTAGCTCAGGCTCTTTCCCCCCCAGTGACGTGACGTTCCACGTCCCAAGAGCTAGCTTCTGTAGCCGAGGATCGGACCGCCAAGTGCCCTGCCTTCGGCTGCCGCCCAGCTCACATTGCACCCGACCTCTATGGCCCCTGCTATGGGTGGTGAGCCCATTGGAGGGGTGACCCACGTTGCCTCTTCGGGCTGTGCCCGGCCGGGCCCCATGGGAACAGGCCCGGCCACCAGGCGCTCGCCATCGTGCCCCACCTCCGGGCCTGGCTCCAGAGGGGGGCCCCGGTGACCCGCGTCCGGGCAAGGGAAATCTGGGTCCATGCTTTTTCTTCTTCATAGAGGTCTTCGAGCTGCTCTTTGTCTGATCCCTCACCTAGAACCTGTTTGCCTTGGGAGACCCTACCAGGGGGCTTTATTCACCCGGACAACATAGTTCCTAGGATCATTGGGACACGCAAACTCCTCTACCACGATAAGGTTGCAGCTCAACTCCGTGGTAATATTATTTTCACAAAATACAACCAATAGTACGTTAATGTTATATCTTTCTTGTGAACAGTTATCCCCAGATTCCTCTTTTTAACAGTCCGCTCATTTGAGCAGGAAAACGCTGAACACCAGCTCGGCATCTTTGTTTTCTACCTGTCATCTGTCAGTTTAGGCTGCTCGCCGGCTCCTCATCCCCACTTCAAGATGGCGGCCTAATTCCTCGCGTCACAGCAGCCAATGCTACGTCTACTTATAAAATGTCTATGGGAGCCTACCCATCATCTGTGCTCTCTTGTGGGACCATAATTCGATTTCATGTCTTTATATGTTGGGACAGTACTAAAAGAGAAATCAATCAACTTCTCCCACGTAAGATGGGTAGGCTCCTCCATTGCTGTGTCTGTTTCACTTCTGGTTCACCATTGTTGTGTCTGTTTTACTTCCGGTTCACGACATAGAAAAAATCCTTTTGTGAGATCTCCCAAAAAGTATTGCAAGATCTCCCGAAAAGTATTGCGAGATCTCCCAAAAAGTATTACGAGATCTCCCAAAAAGTATTGCGAGATCTCGCAAAACATTTTTTTCCCTCCATGACCCTTAAGGGGCTCTGTAGTTTTTTACTGATCTGTATTGTGTTTTTTAATTCACCAATTGATTAACATAGTCTGTCTAACTTACTCAAATTAAAATGCAGTGGTACCTCAACTTACCTACATGACCGAGATAATTTAAAACACACCTATCTCAAATCAGCCCTGTGCATTGAAATAAATTCAATCCATACTTGGTCCTCCCAAATCACCACCATTTTAGTACGCATGTAGTATGTTTTTTCAAAAGAAAAACAAACTTTTAGAAAACAAATGTTGTTTGAAAAACATTACAATAACATGCACTACAAACAAATGCAGTAGATTTCTGAACTAATTTAATGTTGGTCATATTGTAAAAATATTGTTCAGTTTTTAACTTGCAAAGCAGACTTTAGTAGGTGTCTTCTAAAGTTAAAGTCCCAACAATAGTCACACACTAGGTGTGGTGAAATTATCCCTTGCATTTGACCCATCCACCTTTTTCACCCCATGGGAGGGGAATAGTGAGCAGTGGTGGCCGCACTCAGGAATCATTTTGGTGATTTAACCCCCATTGCCAACCCTTGATGCTGGGTGCCAAGCAGGGAGGTAATGTGTCCCGTTTTTATCATCTTTGGAATGATTAGGGGTTTGAACTCAAAACCTTCCAGTCTTAAGGCGTACACTAACCACAAGGCCACTGAGCAGCTCTACAGGTGCTTCTCTCTCATGTAGCAATGGGGAGTAGGAAAGCGTTCTGAATTTTGCACACAGATGTCTGAGTGGCGAACCGGAGAGGTCAGAGTTGACAGAAAACGATATGTATGTTTGTGTACCAAAGGTAGAGCTGGGCGATATATCGATATACGCGATACATATTGCGGGTTTGTCTTTGTGCGATTTAGAAAATGACTATATCGCGATATCCGAGTATACGTTCTCACGTAATTGTTTTTAGCTGCGGGCATTACACTACAGGCTCTTCCCACTCCTTCTTGTGTCTCCTTCTCACAGAGTGTAAGCGCACCTTCTCACACACGTAAAATGCTGTCACGTCATCTTGTCACATACGTATACGCCCTTGCAAAGCAGAGATAGCAGACTGGCTAACGTTAGCTGTGATGCTAGCGAAGCCGTGCGAGTGGTAATAGGATAGAAAGAAAGTGCGAATCTGGTAACAAATGAAGGAAGAATTAATTCCCAAGAAAAACAGCACAGGAATATGTCAAATAGACAACTTTAATTTGTCAAGTGTGGGGCACAAGCGTTGCTACCAAAAGCAGCATTACTGCTAATATGTAGCATCATTTGAAAAGTCACCTGCTAATAACTGTTTAATAAATACAGTTTTGGTCAATTGACATAATTGTGATTTCCTTCTCTGTTTGAAAGTAGCACCATGGCACATAGCACCAACCACCCACACCCCCTCCCCCCTCCGTGCGTCTGTTGAGGGGGCGGGGGTGTTTAATAGGCATGTGATTTTTCCGTCTAAAGTCGGAATTCCTTTTTTTTTAATCTCGGTGGAAAAAAAAGATCTTAATGTTTTTCCGTTTTTTTTCCCGACCCTAAGTCAAGATTCGTTTACTTGCCGATTCGTCTTTTGTAATCGAGACGTAGCTTATATTACGCCGTAGTTGATTGGTCGATATGTTCCTTGTGACCAATCAGGACATCTGTTATGAATTATGACGTCAGTACCGCCATTTTCCAAATGTAAACGATGTCGGCTCTCGAGAGAAAGGACGCTTCACGCGTAAAAGAAATTGATAAACATGTCAAAAATAAGTACTACCAGCACCGACAACGCTCCCGACCGGATCGTTAGCTGGCCGGGGCTATAGTCCTGGGCTCGGGCTCCGGTGGCATGCCCGTGCCCATAAACCTCTTCGCGACTTGGGCGATAGATCGCTCGTCCCCGAACTGTGTGCCGAAGTAAGGTGGACATTACAGTGGACACTACAACCTGAAATGTGGACATTTAATGTTCCATAATGTTAGATAAACAACGCCCTCAGTCATTACGGTCAAGCAGTGTATGTATTTTTGCCTTAATGCTAACTGTTAAGCTAACTAGCCGGTTGGCTAACGCAAAAAAGCCAAAAGCAAATATTACTGGTGTTTGATTTCAAGGCAAAATAGTTTAACAACACTTGATAATCACGGAAAAAATATACGCGTTAACAAGCGACGTATCTCTTGAATGAAATGGCCATGTGTTTGTCGTATATGTAACGACTGGTTAGTTACATGCCAACATCCTCCTCAGCCAGCTCTGCCTCAACACCAACCAAAACAGCAAGCGCCACAACTCCACTCAGGCCCCCTGATTCTCAAAAAAAGAGGTGTCAAGTCGGTCCAAGCAGTAAGGAGAGAAGTACAAACGTATTGTGCTTCAACTGCAAGAAATATCTCTGCAAAGAACACACTAAAAGTGTCACTTTTTGCCACACTTGCATGTAAACACACACACATACACATGCAAGTTCTTGCACACACAGACTTTTACTCAGATTTTGTTTTTTATTAGTTTTGGAACCAGTAATCTATTTCTATTGGTTTGATTTGCTTGATTAGTTGTTGTATGTTCGATGTTGAAATTCTGTTGCTTTAAAAAATACTTTTTAGCCTTTTTCTTGAAGTAAATATATATTGGTCGAACTTGACCCGTAACACCATGGATGTCACTATAGTTAAAATTATTAAAGTGAAAAAATAAATAAAACAAATGTATTTAAGAGATGTGTTCTAATACCCCTCAGTAATATTCAGGTAACACAAACATTTTTTTATTTATTCGATTCTCTTGAGGTTCGTTTTACCATTTTTTAAAATTGAAATCGAGGGGTATACTGACAAAAAAAGGCCCAATGGCCCACACCAGAAATATTAAAACCAATATTTTCATGGATAAGGAAGCCTAACAAGGTAACCAAGAGATGAGAAACAAATTGGATGATAGATAATTGTTTTTAGTGTATTTTACAGTTGATTTAAGACATGGGTCAAAACCGACCCGTTAACATAAGAGATGGTAACAGAAAGCTAACACAAGAGGAAGGTTAAATGAGTCCACTTTCTATATCTAATCTCTGGATGTGTGGGTGGTTGAACTGACCGCCGTAAGTCAATCACTTTAGTTTTACTGGTGTTCAAATGCAGGTGATTACGTGCACTGCAAGTATTTAGTATATTTTTAATTGTATTATTTAAAAGAACAAAGATGTTCAATGAATCCAATATTATATATTGTATATACTGATTTAATGGTTGTTTGTTGAAAAATAGATGAGAAGAGGACATTGAAAAAATAATTGTTTATTGAACCGCAGTGGCAATATTGTGGGGGAAATAAAATCACAATTTGATTATTTTCCAAAATAATTTAAGCTTTAATCAGCACCCCCGATGTTCAGGGTATGTTCTATTAATGATGTTTTCATGTCTTTAAACACTAACATTTTTTCTTCAAAGGGTGCTCTTTTTGTTAATTTTAGCATGTTAAATTGGTGAAAAACCAGGAGCTTGTCCCCCCCACCAGGGCGCCGCCCTGGACCTGGCTGGGGGCCTTTGTCCCCCAGACCGCCGGAATTTTTTTCAGTCTTTTTCATTGTGGTCAAATCACATGCCTGATAATATAGCCTGGAATAGTCATGAATGCAAGGGATTCTGGGTAATTGTTATGTTGTGTTACTGTGAAGATGTTCTCCCGAAATGTGTTTGTCATTCTTGTTTGGTGTGGGTTCACAGTGTGGCGCATATTCGTAAGAGTGTTAAAGTTGTTTAAATTACAACCTTCAGTGTAACCTGTATGGCTGTTGTCTATATGCCTAATCTCGTACGTGTGACAATAGAAGCAGCGAGATGCATGCATCCGGCCGGCACGCAGATAGCATGGTGTAAAGGCGGGCAATGACATGTTGTAGAGGACATTAAAAGTAAAGCCATCACGGCCCGCCCTCAATATTGTAGTCCGAGTGAAAATCGGAGAATGTTAACCTCGGGTGATGTCCGGGAGAGGCACCAAAATCCGGAAACCCTCCGAAACAATCGGGGGGGTTGGCGATTATGCACATTGCAGCTGAGCCACGTCAGAGTGGCCAAAGAGCTGCATGCGGCTCCGAAGCCGCGGGTTGCCGACCCCTGTACTATGCAAATTTGCGTCCCTGGAAATGCGTCTAATTTTGAGAAGCTCGCCAAAAGGTCGAAACATAATTGCTGAAATGCTCAGTATTTGTATAATTGTTCAATCAGACATTCTGCCTCTTATCTATACCTTTCTGTTTAAGTCAAAATAGCTCTAATAGTTATGAACGTTGGAGACCCTCCTCTACATGATAAGACTACTCTGCTATTTTGAAGGACATATTGCTAAAAACCTGAATTAAAGACATAACAGATAACAGCGTCAGCAGTGAACAAGTGTGAAAAGTCAAGCTCTTTAAAAAAATGATTGTAATTTTGTCCCGTGCGTAGAAAGACAATAGTGGCTCTTACCTGGTTAAAATAAATAGAGTTTAATTTTACTATATGCCGAATGCTATAAAAGCTGTGGGCTGAAAATGGACACTCTTTGGGCCGCGCTGTGGCAATGCGACACGTTAAGTTACATTAAGGGGAAACCCTGAATATAAATCACCATAATATTTTTTTCTTACAATTATATACACCCTCATATGTCACTTGTCTTTTCTCTCATATTTTATAAAACATACCGGTATACTGTATTTTATATATAAAAATACAAGACAATTAAAAAACAAAACAAAAAAATATTCTCAGTGGCAGCCCTTTTTTTCAACCGTGAATACCAAATTCATGTCGACGCATATAAATTTAGAGATGGCATCTGTAATATCTCTTTGTCTGCAGGATTCCTTGACATAAACTCAACTCTGTTAGGCTTGTTTGGTGTATTTTTCTTTTCATCACCTCAGGGTTTGAGGTAATATATTATTTTGTCACATTTTGACGCTGTATATGTGGTGTTCTTCATGCCATGTCCTCAAGTGATTAAAAAATAGTAGATGTCTTCAAGTCTCTCAGAAATTGTTGGCGGCATGTTTTAAAGATTACCCTTCCTAAATCTTTCCTCATTTCGGCACCAATACCTCTTCGGGTTTTGTTGTTTTATCTTCCATTGTGGTTTCCACTTTTGCAGTGCTGTTTCCATCCGTACTCCTCCCTGCTGTAGCCCTAAAGTTCTGTCAAGTGATTTAAAAATGCTACCAGAAAGTAGCATCGTTGCTGCAGTTACATTTTCCGCAGCCCAGACGTAAAATTACTGCATAAAAATAAATAATTACTTGTACATTGCCCAATAGACATTTTATGACGCATTCAAACTGTAACGACTTGCTGGTGGTAATGTTTCATGTTTGTGTGGTTTTCATTTGATGTTCATTTTTCCCATGGTTGCAAACACACCATCTGTGCCTGACACCAGATTGTCGGAGAATGAGGATGTGTTGTTCTGTGTCTCAGAAAGCACAGAGACAAAAGTGTTTGTACGTAGGTAAAACCTGTCTGATTTGGGCCGGTTGTTATGCAATTGACAATAAAAGTTAAAAAATAGTCTTTGCGTTACTTTTTCTGTAGCCTACAATACATTGTGTTACTTTAATTTGTTTTCATGTAAAACAAAAAACCCAATTAATTTTCAAGTTGTGGCGGCTAGGATTTCTGCGCCATGATTAGTGACATGTATTGTAATATCGCACTGCACTACTTAAGTTTGTTGTTGGCACTATTGCGAGCCATGAGTACTGCTATCCGTAGGCTGCACCGTATTTGTTTACTGAGCAGAGGCATGTTACGTGAGATATCGGTACACTTCTACACTGAACCAAATGTTCTGCCTCAAAAACTCCCGTTACGAATGAAAGTACCATTTTATCCTAATTTTACATGGCAATTAATATAGTATAAACATTGCTTGAGTATCACCATTCATGCATTGTGAATATTCTCAGCCCCACTGTAGCAGCTTCCCCATGGACCCTAATACAGCGATTTCTGCAGGAGGCAGCCAGCCGCTTGCCTCTCCAACGCCATGGAATCCCCCTCTTGCCGAACATCGACCAGACAACAGGTATGTGTTAATACGCATTTGATTTAAGTCCAATTTGGAACATTCTTAACGATGTTCTTCTTGATTTTGCTGTTGATTGGTTGCGTCTTTTCAGTGCTCGTGCTGGTGAAGAGTTCTTGAGATGTATTGCCCAAAATAAACCTCTTCCCGACTACCTTAAAGGAAACATGGCCTGCAACCTGGCAGATGCGTTAAAGTCGGCAAATATCCTAAAAGAGGCTGTCAAATCAGATCGTGTTTATCAGAAGCATTTGACCAGAAGCAAAAGCCGGAGCAGAAGTCGAAGCCGTGGCCGTAGCCGTGGAAAATCTCGATGCAAGAGTCGTGGACGAAGCCGAAGCAAAGGAAGGAGTAAAAGTTGTGTTCGTGGTAAAAGTCGTGCAAGAAGCAGAAGTCGAAGCCGAAGCAAGAAAAATCGGGCAAGGAGCAAAAGCAGACATAGGCGGTCAACGTCACAAAGTAGCAGTAGCAGCAAGAAACAGCATGACAAAGACAACAAACAGGAAAGGAGTTCCAAGCACAGCAATGGTGGTGCTAGTTGTAGTAATAGTCTCCAAAGCAATAGTTTGTTGGAGGGACTAAAACTGGTCATGAACAACAAAGACCTGGAAGAGCGGCTGCCCACTCTCAAAGATGCAGTCCTCACAATTCAGGTACATATTGTCTTTCTTTTGTTTATTTTACATTTGTAGTTTCATCTGTTATACTGTACAGGCCACACCCAGAGTCACATGCTTTTTCACTATGTATGCCTATTCAATGCGACCATGCTTTTAGCTACTAATCCTTTCCAAGCAAAACCAAATCATGAGAAATCCGAAGCAAGTTTTCCCATCATAAATATTGTACATTTAAAAAAAAGACTTAAAAATATGACCTCAAAATATATTATAAAGATTGTTTATAGTATTCCATGCAGAAAGCAATGTGCAATGCTTATAAATGATGAATGAACTGCATACATGAACATTTAACATAGCTTTAACCTTTATTGAAGACTCCTAGCGATCAGAGGACACAGCTAGCTATGGATGGTACGTTCTAGAGTTGTCCAGATAGCAATATTTTGGTACCGGTGGTACTTTTAGATACTTTTCAAAACAAAGAGGACCTTAAAAAAGTTTAATGTTTGGCTTCATTTTAACACCACAATCTTGCGATACATTAAACATATGGTTGTTATTGCACTCAAAGAACAATTTAAGAAAGATTAAAATATGAATTAAAAAGCATTAAACACTTTAGGCTTTTCTTGTTGCACTAAAAGAACAATTTACAAGTGTATGTATTACATATAGCCTGCCATAATCTATGATTAGGTTAGAATAGAATATAAAGCTTTACTGACATTATATTAAATGATTTATGGTTGCCACTCTTTGTCTGTGCATTAGGAAAAAAAACATCCATCGATCCATTTTCTACAGCTTGTCCCTTTTGGGGTCGCTGGCGCCTATCTCATCTGCATTCGGGTGGTAGGCGCGTACACCCTGGACGAGTTGCCACCTCATCGTCGGGTCAACACAGATAGACAGACAACATTCACACTCACAATCATTAGTAAATACTAAAAACAATACTGTGGCTGATTCTACACAGATAAGACATGTAATAGGTAAAACACATTTTTAAAATTAAAACACAAATTGTATGAATTTGTTACAAAATTCAGTCATTCCACTTGCTTTAGTTTGCGCTACATGGGCGATTTTAACTGCTAATATTTGGCATCAAGCCACACACCTGTCTACGTATCTGTATGGGCAAAACAGGGAAGATAAAACAAATTTTGCAAGTCAAATGGCTATACAGTCTTTCCACCTTTGGCGAGGCATGGTTTGAAGCACAGCTTTCAGCGTGGCGCTTCCGTGTTAAAAGGGTCACCTTGGTCGATAATTTTGAAGCCCGAATACGTCCATCCATATTGCGCTTCACACACCCTCTTTATTAACCAGAAAAATTGCCCATATTTGCCATTTTTGTTCGCCATGCTGTTTTTTCTTGTGTTCTCTGTGAGTGTGCGTGTGCTGATACATTAAGCATGCTCCTCAGCTCTGTACTTTTTCACCGCACGACAGCATGCGGATGAAAAAAAGCACCGGTATTTTTCAAAAGCAGTATAGTACCGTTTTCAATTCTTTACTACTGCGGTATTTTATGAGTACCGGTATACCATACAACTTTAGTACGTTCACAATTGAATTGGTACAGTACCAATTACCGGTACTTGGGAATCGATATCGGTATACTACGTTCCCAATTTTTGGTACTTTGGTGTGTGTTAATGTTTGTGATTTAAATAAATAAAGCAATGTATTACGACATTTAAAAATGAACTAAATAATAGATATTGTCCAGTTGGTATATTTTGTTTCGTTATCACATTTCTGAGTCTCATTTGCAAGTACGACATTAAGTTGCAATTCCAGTTGAGAGTCCAAGACGATCGATGGCACTAGTGCATACCATATTTTCCAGACTACAGAGCGCACCGGTATATAGGCCGCACCCACTAAATCTAAAAAAAAATATGCATTCATCCATCCATCCATTTTCTACCGCTTGTTCCCTTTGGGGTCGCAGGGGGCGCTGGTGCCTATCTCAGTTACAATCGGATGGAAGGCGTCGTACACCCTGGACAAGTCGCCACCTCATCGCAGGGCCAACATAGATAGACAGACAACATTCACACTCACATTCACACACTAGGGCCAATTTAGTGTTGCCAATCAACCTATCCCCAGGTGCATGTCTTTGGAAGTGGGAGGAAGCCGGAGTACCCGGAGGGAACCCACACATTCACGGGGAGGACATGCAAACTCCACACAGAAAGATACCGAGCCCGGGATTGAACCATGACTACTCAGGACCTCCGTATTGTGAGGCAGACACACTAACCCCTCTTCCACCGTAAAGTCCATACATACGTTGTGAAATGAGTTATTTACACAGAAATGTTCTGTAAATGTTTATTTTTATACCTTAAATGTTTCCATGCGGTGGCATGCGACTGATCAAACAAAAGACAAGTTATCGTCATGGAGCCACTAGCTGCGGAAGCTTTCTCTCTAATCAGCTAAACAGACTCAATAACTCCACACATTCACGGGGAGGACATGCAAACTCCACACAGAAAGATACCGAGCCCGGGATTGAACCATGACTACTCAGGACCTCCGTATTGTGAGGCAGACACACTAACCCCTCTTCCACCGTAAAGTCCATACATACGTTGTGAAATGAGTTATTTACACAGAAATGTTCTGTAAATGTTTATTTTTATACCTTAAATGTTTCCATGCGGTGGCATGCGACTGATCAAACAAAAGACAAGTTATCGTCATGGAGCCACTAGCTGCGGAAGCTTTCTCTCTAATCAGCTAAACAGACTCAATAACTCCACTGTCATGTATTGATGAATTTATTGAGGAAACTGAAACAATACAAAAATAATGCTGTTATAAGTGTTAATAACACTAACCTAAACACTCGTAAATGTGTTAGCATATTAGCTAATGCTAACGTCGCTTGCTTGATTACGTTACAATAGCACGTACAAATATGCATGGAAGCACGCCTACAAACATCCCACATGGGCCGGTTTAGTAAGTACAAACAGCTTTAGTTATATTGTAAAACTTACAAACGATGCTTTGACTGATGAATGAAGAATCCATAGGAGTAGAACTCTATGGACGGCTAGAAGACACCACAGCACTTCTACTTCCAGTTAAAATGGAAGGACACTGCGGCACCCGCAGAGAGCGAACTCGTCCAAAAGATGGAACCAGAGCAGAAACAATAACACACCTTTTCAGTGTAGTTTCTTTTTGTTTTTTAAAACTATTTACATTATAGTTGTCAGCAAAGAAAAATCCATAAATTAGCCACACAGTTTTCTAAGTTGCAGAGTTCACAGTGTCGGAAAAAGTAGTGGCTTATAGTCCAAAATTCACAGTAGTTCGTAGTGTTTTGGCTAATCAGTTCAGTCTTTGCTAAAAAAAAATGTTTTTGCGCTCTAAACAGTTTAAATAATTAGGGCTGTCAATGTTAACGCATGTGAATAATTAAAATTAATTATCGCATTATAAAATATGAATGAAGTTTAATCACATTCGGGTTAAGGCGATGAGACGCGGCCAATTTTGCTTCCAAACAGAACTTTAGATAAAACTGATTTATTTTAATATTATTGTTTTTTGTTTAGTTTTTTTGACTTTTAATGAATGAAATAAAAACTAATTAATTATTCTTTTAGGGAACATGCATATTAGGTTGATTGGCAACAATAAATTGACCCTCGTGTGTCAATGTTGTCTATATATGTTGGCCCTGCAATGAGGTGGTGACTTGTCCAGGGTGTACCCCGCCTTCCGCTTGAATACAGCTGAAATAGGCTACAGCACCCACCGCGACTCCAAAAGGGACACGCGGTAGAAAATGGATGGATGGATGAGGTAACTTGTTGGTATTGCAGCAACAAACGTTCTGATCATCAGTGCACATCAAGTTTAAAAGACCATCTTAAAGCAAAACACGCACTTGAAGATGGCGCCGATAGCACGAGTGCTAGCTACATTACAACAAGCAGAGGACAACGCTACTCTGGCGGTTTACCTGCGTCAGTCATTTAGTATTAAACCTCCTGTAGCCCATGGAAACACGTTAATCCGATCGCGTACGGTTTTTGAAAAGTCAGCCTAACACATTTGGATTATGTGATTAGAAACCTCTGGAGGGTGCTGTGCAGTAGGAGATGACCCTTAGTATCACAAATGCAGCCCTCGAATTATAACTTTTTAAGGTTAAGGCAAGTTTTGCCTGAAGGGATGGCTCGTATTTAGTGCACCAAGGCAAGTTGGAAGGGCACAAGGGCAAACATTTTCTTTTGAAGCAGGGGCTCCAAAGCACACACACGTATATATATATATATATATATATATATATATATATATATATATATATATATATATGTGTGTGAATGTGAGTGTGAATGTTGTCTGTCTATCTGTGTTGGCCCTGCGATGAGGTGGCGACTTGTACAGGGTGTACCCCGCCTTCCGCCCGATTGTAGCTGAGATAGGCGCCAGCGCCCCCCGCGACCCCAAAAAAAGGGAATAAGCGGTAGAAAATGGATGGATGGATATATATATATATATATATATATATATATATATATACACATATATACATATATACCGTGGGGCAAAAAAGTATTTAGTCAACCACCGATTGTGCAAGTTCTCCCACTTAAAATGATGACAGAGGTCTGTAATTTTCATCATAGGTACACTTCAACTGTGAGAGACAGAATGTGAAAAAAAATCCAGGAATTCACATTGTCACAATGTTCTTAAAGCAACCGCAGCACATACATATATATATATACAACATATCCCCCTTTTTTAACTTTTGTTTTTCTTTCCTTGTAAACAAAGCAAAATCACACTGTATATGTGTTATCTGTCTAATTATAAAGAATGCAGACGAGGCGTGTTGGCTGAGTTCTTGACGTTTACTGCTGGGTGACGACATGCAACAACACTTTTCGGGGCTACCGCGCATTCTTGTCACTCCCGTTGCATGCTGGGTAGTGTAGTTGTTATATTCCCTAGCTCATAAAGAAGTGATGTTAACTCAATAAAGTGTATTTCTTTTTTTAGCTTTAACTTTTCATATTTTAGCATTGTAACCACATTTGCAAACAACTTTTCTCTTCATAGAATTTTCTTTCAATAAAGAAATTTAGTGCAAAAATGTCAAAACATCATAACAAACAGTTATGTCAAATAGTAGCAAAAGTGCACTTTTTGGATAGCTGTATTATTTTCAGTTTTGTGCCCAAAGGACCTATTTTATTTAACACTATATTATTATTTATACACCTATAGTGATCACAGAGACAGGTTGTTTTTGTGTTACTGTATATATTTGTTTTTCTGAAAAATCCCACTTAATATACTTTGGGCAACAACAGTCAATATTTATTTATTTTATTTTATTTATTTTTTTTAGGGGGGTAACAGTCAATATTTGTTAGATTTTATTTTTTTCTTATATAATAAAAGTGAGCTTTTGTTAGACCAAATGTTGTTTTTTTCCACGTTCAACAACCTATATGGACTCGATAAGAGAATCAATAAGGAATCTGTTAGATAAGAGGATTCGATAATAGGCTCGAACCGGATAATTTCTTATCAAATATCATCCCTAGTTATGATTTTGGTTTACAGAGTAAAGAACTAAAATATAAGGTTTTGGGGATTGTTTTCTCTAAACGCATACCATCCATCCATCCATCCAGTAATTTTCTACCGCTTGTCCATTTTTGTGGTCGCGGAAAGTGCTGGACCCTATCCCAGCTGTACTTGGTTCAAATCAGTTTAAAAAAATGCTGTTTCTCAGAAAAGTTAACAGTTTAACTTTTAATAATGTAAATACCTCACAAACTTATGTTTAGCTTCACTGACTTCAAAGATATTTTCTGGGTGAAGGTTTAATAGCTAGCAACTAGTCTATTGTGTATACTGCTTTCCACTCGAGTGGATTTGGATAGACTGCAACCCCCCACGACGTTGAGTGGGACTAGTGCTAAAGAGCTTATGTTTACGCAAGGTTTTGATTGTGTGTTTGTTAGCAACATAACTCAAACAATTATGTATTTATTTTGCAGAATTTTCAGGAAATCTAAAAAAAAAAAAAAAAAAAAAAAACTTCTCTCACTTACATGAACACACTTGACTTCCTGCCTATGCCGTCCAAAAGTGTGTGCCTTTAAAGACAAACGTATGTTTTTGCATCTGGGCAATAGGCCTAAATTTAGAGATAAGTATGTGTTCATGTGGCCATGGCCTAAAACTGAAAACTTTTTTATCAGTTTCCTGCTAAGTGTTGGCATCAATCAAGATGTAGTGAAAAAAACACATCTTGACCTCTGCTTATATAATTCCGCAAATGTGATGCATGTTTTAAGGAAAATGTTTTCTATCTACAGGCCTCTGATAAACGCCAAGAAATGCAACATCACAAAATGGAGACTTCAACGTCGTCAGAAAATGAGAGCATGGTCCTGCCTCATGACAGAGTAGGCAGTGACTTCTCCTGGCTTCAGCCCCAAAGTCAGATGTCGACAAGAGCTGATGAATATGAAGACGAGGAGTCTTTCTTGTATGGGAATGAAGACGCAACAGACAAAATTTCTGCCACTCTCCCAACTGGAGACTTGGTCAAACCAGACGGTGACAAAATGAAGAGCTGCAATCTGGGTAGCGAATGGCATTTTGGGAATAAATCAAATTTCAGTATTTCGGGTGGTCAGCTATACCCGAGCCAAGCCTTTCCTTCTCTGGACAACAAAGAATGTGAAAAGCTAAAAAATATATTAAAAGGTTTGCACAAAACAGAAAGTAATAATTCAACGGAAAAAACTGCCTGCCACACTGAAGGAAAACCGTTGATTTCTGCGCAAACTCTCAGTTCAGTCCCATTGGTCGCTCTCTCTGGATTACCACCTCAGCACAAACACAATCTGCGCCAAGCTTTCAAGTCTTTACAGTCACTCATTAAAGGTGAGAGGATTTATGGAAACAGCTACTCATCTTATTCATTGGTACCTACCTCATGTACTTTATACAATTGAAAAAACAACAGGCTAAAGTGTGACTAGGAATGTTGTTTTATACTTAGGAAATTGTTTATAGAGAATTTGCTTTCTTCGTGCTGGTGAAATTATGAATATTTTTTTATTTTTCTCGTTAATTTTTGACTTTTTTTCCTCAGGTAGTGAAAAATAAATTTTTGTGCCGTCTGGCCATGAGGGTGGACTAAATCTGTTAAAGGCTGTTGCCACCTGATTCGTTATATTTGCCTTATTATGATTTTTATTGTTGACTTAGAAGATTTTGTGTTTACCTTTTCTAGTAACCAGAGAGAAACGGGAAAAGAGCGAAGAGGTTGGAACATCTCAGTCATCCTGTACTCAACACAAGGTACAGGATTTTTTACACCTTGATGATAATCGGTCACTAAAAATAACCCTCGGGCTCAACAGTACCTTTCTTAAAAAAAAAAAAAAAAGAGAAACAAATAGTGCTTGTTTGCACACAACCAAACAGGTGCACTAAACAATGCAACTTTATATCGGTGGTTTGATCTAACTTGTTACCTTCTTTTTCCAGTCTGATGAGGAAACCGAAAGGAACAAAGTGAAACAAAGCAAAATACATCAAGTTGAAGTGTTGATGAGAGAAGTCGGGACATTCTTCAAAGAGGACGGTAAAGTATTTTTCTAAGGTCTACTCTTTAGCACACTATCAAATTGATTCATGTCATTCAGTCACTCCTTGGTTTGTCTTGTTTATTTGCTGCAGGATTTGGTTTCCTTTCACCAGTGATTGGTTTTTACTGCCAGATGTGTGAGGAGTTCATCGGCGATTTGAATGATGCTGAAAGTCACGCAGCCGCCCACTGCCAACGAAACATCGGCCGTGTGAGTCCCTTTACCATCGCAATTAGGGGCGCCTTGATACGTTTTCACTTTCAATACTACACCGAAATTGCAGCTTTAATGGATTTTTTGCCCATGTGTGATCGGTATCCATTTTTTTATGTCAGGATGAACAGTCCAATTTAGTCTATTTGTTTTTCAAATCCAACCCAGGTCTCTTTTGTATGTGAATTAGGGATGCCATGGTATGAAAATGTCTTACCACGGTTATCATCATTATCGCTGTATATTTGAATGTGCTAAAAATTTTCTAAAAATATTTATACTGAAATCAATCATTAAACAAGTTTTATTTAAAAAACACAACTCATTCAAAATGATTTCCTTTGCAGGAGAAACATTATTGTATATAAAAACACTGTTTCATTGACCTCAAGTAGAAATTGAATATGCATATAGCAACAAAAGAATTATAAGCAAAGTAATATGGAAGAAAAAAGTAACAACATAAATAACTACAATAAATGTGAAAATTGTGCAAGATAGCAATTTATGGACATAAGAGATTCAAAAATAAAACATTAGGTAAAAATGTTGAAAGATGGCACCTGATGGCCATAAGACATAACTGCACTTTGAGTCCATACGCCTCTTTGATCAAGAGAAATTATTCAAACCGATAACAATGGTAGGTATGAAAAACACTAAACTATTTCCTATTAATGTGGAGGGGGGGGTGGCCTGTGGGCCTGCTGCGGAACCGGGTGTGCCAGGACCGGCCTCAAAGACAGCGACAGGTGCGTATATGGCCCAGGTGGGCCTTGTTATCTAATCACCATCTAATTTCTAGATTAGATTTCCTCTAATTGCCTTTATTAGCAGCAGCCGGGATGAGACACGTTGTTAGAGCTGGAGGGAGAGCGAGAAAGACGCAGAAACCGAAAAGCATTTGCTGGAAAGCAAAACACATACACGTCATGGAAATTAAGTGTTGTAACTCTGATCTGGGCTCCCCTGCCATTGTGTGGTGGTCTGCAGAACCCACTGGAGGGCAACCTCCACAATTAATATCTGCAATTGATTCATGATTGGTAATAGTTTTTTTGCGTCACTTTGTTACCACAATAATTTATAAAGTTAAGCTCATGGCAAAGTAAATTGAATGACGCAGACATGTTTTTTACTGCATACTTTCTAATGTACTTCTGTCTTGAAGGCTTATGTAAATATAATTATTTGATACTGGTTTGTATTAACAAATGTGCTGTTTTAGACCGCAATGTTGTTCAATTAAGGACACTTGCTACAAATGCTGACAGGCCAACTTGTACACAATCAAAGCGCTCCCTTCTAAGCTGCCACTCCCAACAAGTGGCGCTAGCGCTGCCGCCCAAATTGGAAGGAACACTGTACCTTAACATTTGGTCCAGAAGCCGTGTGGCCATGGATGCATACTGTAGTACTACTAAAATTTCAAAAATTCTGGCAGGTCTGCAAATAGCTAGCTTGTGTGCTTAACTGTTATATAGCTGCTAGCTTCGAGTAACCAGTACAGTTCCAATACAGCCAGTAAGTGTTCTACACACTCCCTAAGGCGATAGTGATGATGATGAAGTTAACAATTCTAAAACACACTTTTCATAGAAATTACTCATTAGGCTCTCACATTTTGTGTTGACAATAGCGGTCGACCAGGTATTTCAATATCAACTTAAAGGGAAACTGCTATTTTTAGGAAATATTGCCAATCGTTCACAATCTATATGGGAGACAAGAACACGTCTTTTTTTTTTTTAGGATTTTGAAGAAGCTTGGAAGATGCAACTAATTGGAGTCACTGTTGTAACCTTCAAAGCCCTCTAAAACAACTTCAAAACCCTCCATTAATGTTTTATATACACACTGCTAGTCTATATATAATATAATAACCGGCATGTTCATAACAATGTGTAATATGTACAATATTCCCTGTATTTTGGTCATTTTAATCATTGCCTGAACAGATTTCTTCCACGCATTTCTGTTTCTATAGCAGCACCCGTACGACTTCTTACAACAAGTGTCTGTCCTAGTTCTGGAAACATACGCGAGTATTTGTTCTTACCTTGTTAGATTTGGTAACAGACAAAGAAGATGACTATTTTTGGTCAAATGATGATTCACAACCTTATCTTTTTTAAGCTTAATATACTGAGGATGAACTGTTGCTTATAGAAGCCAGCACAAAGGAAGGGTGAAATGTTGGAGCAGACTGAAGCCGAGAGAGTGAAGTTGGCTTGACTCGAAACTGTAAATGTGGAACTTGACATAAATGAAGTGCTTACCCAAATAAACTGGAAAAACATCCCCGGCCAGCTTGACCAAACGTACAACTGTCCATCGAGTGAGTCACACTTTAAATATTTATCATGATACGCACAGCATACCATGCGGTTTATTACGCTACAGCACATACGCTCTTACAATAACAATGTTGCTAGAGCTTGGTTATTATACAGCTTACAGCTTTGAATGCATTTTTATAGTGATTTAGAGGTAAAATTGATTGCCCCTATTAGCTGCATTTCTAGCTACCAGGAACAAGCTCATTTTAGTTCGAACTTTTGTCTTGTCTCTCATAATGATTGGGAACAATATTAAAAATTCCCCCCAAAAAAGTGCAGTTCCCCTTTAAGAGAACTATTTTTAGTAATAAGAACACGGTGGACCAAGACTTGATGAATTGATCCACATTGACGAGTTGTCAACATAAAGTGTACAATACAGAAACGATTCATAGTAGTAACCTTTAAATTTTTGTTTGTGTCTTTGGCAGAAAACGCAGGCGAATAAACATAGCGAAGATGCTAAACAGCGCTTAAGTCTGAAAGACAACAGGGGCCACAGTGGTTCTGAAAGAGGAGACAGAGGGAAGGACAGAATCAAAAAGGAGGATGATTACATTGCTCATAGGCATGAGCAGAAGAATCCTATGTGGGAGGAGATCAAGAAGGAGAGGATGCTCATTACTGTCTCTCGTTGTGTTACATCGCCAAATGTAGAGGAGCAGAACAAGGATCTGCGTGTTGAAAGCCATGCCAAAGTTAGGGAGGACATGAGAAGTATAGGAATATCCAGTGAGAAAAAGCTAAAAGATGCAAAGGAAAAACATGAAAGTAGCGACGACAGCCACGATGACAAACAAAAGGTTTTAAAAGAAAAGTCACACAAAAAGAAAAAGGACAAAAAGAATAAGAAAAAGAAAAATAAGTCGTAAGTTATGTGTCAGAGGTTTTGTTATTCCTTTTAAGAATTTACAATATCCTTTTTATGTTAAAAATCAGCAACTTGTTTTTGTTGGCTTGTTTACTAGATTAGGAGATACATCTACGATTGTAGCTGATAGGCACCAGCGCCCCCCGCTACCCCAAAGGGAATAAGCGGTAGAAAATGGATTGATGGATGGAGATACAGTACATCAGCTGTGTGGGTATTGATTAGTCAGGTATGAAAGAGTGCAAGGCAAACAGCCATCACTTTGATGTCTGAACTTCCTGTAAAAAGATGAATCATCATTATTGTAAATACCAACAATAACCAACATTGTAACATAAGTCCAAAAAGAGAAAAATAATTATAGGTCACCTTTAAACAACATAAACAGATCTCTAAGCTCAGTGTATCGTAAATTCAAATACTGTATATTCCTCCCTGTAAATAAACCGTTTTTCACAAGTTTTAGTGACCTGTGTTTCAGATTTTGTCATCCTTTGCTGAACCTTCCATGTATATATCAGAAGACAAAATGTTTTATATTTTGAATTGTTTTGCCTTTGGTGTCCACATTGGGGTCATATCGTTTTTGAAAAGATCAGTCGTGTACTCACTTCTCTAATAAAAAAATATAACATGTTATTTTCTTTTGCAGTGCACTTCTGCTAACCCCTGCATCTTTTTTCATATGTCAACCTGGATTTTCAGTTTTTCAGATGTTTCTGTTCATACAATCCACAAACTCCACAATGATTACAAGGAATGCTGTCATATACAATAAACAAAGGGACTTCTAGATTACAAACAAGTTTGTTTTGCGATCAAACTTATTTACCAGCGAGCAGTCAACCTCTAAACTATCTAGGGGGGACTCTGTGGGTGGTCACAGCGAGGTGTGAGAGGCAGGCATTTATTTTACTATGTTTCTTTATTTAAAAAAAAAGAAATAAAATACACAAGCTTCCTTAAAGAGGAACATTATCACAATTTCAGAAGGGTTAAAACTCATAAAAATCAGTTCCCAGTGTCTTATTTTATTTTTTGAAGTTTCTTTTCGAAGTTTTACCCATCACGCAATATCCCGAAAAAACTGCTTTAAAGTGGGGAAAGACAAGGAAACAATGTTCCCCCAAAAAGAGCCTAATTAGGCCCCATAGTATCCAAAAACCAACCATTTCCCCCCTGAGTCCCAGAGAACCCTGAATAGTATGCACGCACAAATTCCTAGCAAAAAGTCAAGTGAACAACACAGCAAAATTTTCATTTCTTGCCTGTGGAAATGGTTCCAACATTTATTTTGAAAGAAGGTATTAGAGTTCTTGGGATAGTCTCGTCATAAAAGGAAAGAAATGCAGAGAAAGGTTGCTGCTCATTTGAATCTGTCGCTCTCATTGAGTGAGGTAGAGTCAACACGATCAGGTCTACAGTGACCACTTGGTCAATGTCTGTATGAATTTAAAAATGTTTACGATTTATTTACTTTTCTTAACCTCCATGCACTGTAGTACTTTGGAATGTGTGTTTAATTGGTTTTTCAATGCAATTTACACCTTGAAAGATGTGTATTGTTAAACAATGTCGCCCTTTGAAATGAATGAAAATCTATTTAATTGGTGCACAATTTTAACATGTAACATGCCGTTTAGAATTGAAGGCCTACTGAAATGAAAATTTCTTATTTAAACGGGGATAGCAGGTCCATTCTATGTGTCTAACTTGATCATTTCGCGATATTACCATATTTTTGTTGAAAAGATTTAGCAAAGAACATCGACGATAACGTTCGCAACTTTTGGTCGCTAATAAAAAAGCCCTGCCTTTACTAGAAGTAGCAGACGATGATGTCACCGGTGTGAGGGCTCCTCACATTGTTTATAATGTGAGCCTCCAGCATCAAGAGCTATTCAGACCGAGAAAGCGACAATTTCCCCATTAATTTGAGTGTGAATGAAAGATTTGTGGATGAGGATATTGATAGTGAAGGACTAGAAGAAAAAAAATAAAGTAAAAAAAAAAGGCGATTGCATTGGGAGCGATTCAGATGTTTTTAAACCCATTTACTAGGATAATTCTGGGAAATCCCTTATTTTCTATTGTGTTGCTAGTGTTTTAGTGAGTTAAATAGTACCTGATAGTCAGAGGGGTGTGTCCACGGGTGTGTTGACGCCAGTCTCTGAGGGAAGTCACGGCAGCTGCATGGACTGCGCAAGCTCCGCTGATCTCCGGTAAGAGGCGACTTTTTACCACAATTTTCTCACCGAAACCTGCCGGTTGACAAGTGGTCGGGAACCATGTTCGCTTGACCGCTGTGATCTGTAGTAAAGCTTCACCTCCGGGAATTTTAAACAAGGAAACACCGTGTGTTTCTGTGACTAAAGGATAAAGCTTCCTACCTCCATCTTTCTACTTTGACTTCTCCATTATTAATTGAACAAATTGCAAAAGATTTAGCAACACAGATGTCAAAAATACTGTGTAATTGCGCGGTGAAAAGACACGACTTTTAGCTGCAAGTGGTGCTGGCTAATATGTCCCCTCCAACCAATAACGTCACAAACACGCGTCATCATACACGTCATCATTCCGCGGCGTTTTCAAATTGTAATTTAGTAAACTATTGGCATGTGTTACAATGTTAATATTTCATCATTGATATATAAACTATCAGACTGCGTGGTCGATAGTAGTGGGTTTCAGTAGGCCTTTAAAAATAAAGTTTTAGATAAGAAATATTGTACGAAAAACAATACAATAGAATGTAGTGCAAACAACTATAGTTTTATGTTGTAATATACAAAGCGCGGCAATTGCGTTGGACAGTCCGACTATCAGCAGCTTCTCCATATTTTAATAAATAAATGTCCGTTGTTTACATTTTTTTTACCACGTTTTTGCTGTTATATCCTTTGTTGACTCATTCTGCCTCATTATGGTGCCAATCAGCTTCGTAGTGATAAGCTCATACTGCTTTGCCTAGTCTACACGCACACCTCAATAGTGTTTTGGATGATGAATATCATTCAGTTTTTATCCTTCTCTCTCACTTTTGTCCTTCCCGATGTTGAAAAAACAATTATGTCTTGCTAGTGAATGCGTGGGTTCCCTCCGGGTACTCCGGCTTCCTCCCACTTCCAAAGACATGCACCTGGGGATAGGTTGATATGCAACACTAAATTGGCCCTAGTGTGTGAATGTGAGTGTGAATGTTGTCTGTCTATCTGTGTTGGCCCTGTGATGAGGTGGCGACTTGTCCAGGGTGTACCCCGCCTTCCGCCCGATTGTAGCTGAGATAGGCGCCAGCGCCCCCCGCGACCTCAAACAGGGATTAAGCGGTAGAAAATGGATGGATGGATGGATAGTTATTAGCTAACTGTTAGCTAATGTCAGTGAGTAAAACAGGATGTTTTGGTCTGATTTTACAGGGTCTACTGTGACACTCCCCATGCCAATTAGCAGAGGTGTGAACTCGAGTCACATGACTTAGGACTTGAGTCAGACTCGAGTCATGAATTTGATGACTTTATAGTTGACTTGACAAAATGTAAAGAGACTTGCAACTCAACTTAGACTTTAACATCAATGACTTGTGACTTCACTTGGACTTTAGCCTTTTGACTTGACAAGACTTGCTACTTTCCCCGAAACTCAAAGATTAAAAAGTTATTCAGGAGTGCTCCGTATTTTTCATTGTGTACGCGTGTGTCTGTCAGCTTGTGTGCTGTCTGTACAATATCCAATCAAATTAGATCCACGTTGTTTTCATCCCACAGCATTCATCCAATCAAATTGCAGGACAACCAATGATGAAGCGCTGTCAAACAATGCGTCTGCGAGTAAAAATTATGCCAAAAATAGTTTTGTTCAGGTATTAAAACTACGTGTTGGTCAAAAAAAAAACTAATTGCAGTGTGCAAAACATGCGGTCGAAAATTACAGAGACGCAACAATTTACAACTTCGTTCGACATTTGAAGTTGCACAAAAAACGATAAGTTTTGAATGTAAGATAATGTTTATTGGCTAAGTAACGTAACTTTTATTTGCTGTGTGGTTAAATCAGTGAGGCTGTAAACTCACTGATAACGTTATAACCTTAGACAAAAGTAGACGTAGCATCGAGCGCTACAGCCTACTGGCGCTGACGAGACGCGGGGCCGCCATCTTGGAGTGGTGATCCGCTCCACTCAGTGCAATTCATTTGGCAGGAGCAATGAACTGTCAGCGCATTTAATTAATCTTACCTCACTGAATACCACTGATTTTCACGCATTCGGCGTGTTTTAATATATAATATTCTTATATGCTATAAGTGACCAGACGTCCGATATCAAAACTGGGAATATAATCCCAGAGAAGGGGGAAAAAACGGTCAGCTCTTTTTAAATTCAAGAGACAATAAGATTAAGTTATATGTACATGCATATATCCTACATAAACAATGTATGAATACATTAGATATCTATATATCTTAGGGACCAATAGACTGTATCTCTGTTGCTGCAGCAGCAGAGAGTTTACTCTGTCTTGACACTTTGTATTGATAGTGTATTACATTCTTCCCTCAAATGATAATGTTTACAGTGATTGTTTTGTATGTGTTTTTTATGTATGTCGCTTTGGATAAAAGCGTCTGAAAGTCTTAATATCAGCTAAAACCACCAATCTGTTTCACTGGATTCAGAATAAAACCAAATTATGTACGTCTTACCCAACAATGTTAGTATTTGAATATTGTTACTTGAAGACTTATTCCTAGTTACAAATTATACTGTTAAGAAAGTATTGTCTTATACTTTACCTAAAATGAGAATGCATCATAATCAATGGCGGCTGGTGAATTTTGTTTTAAATAGGGCTGAAAGTTTGTAAACCAAAGCTTTTAGGGCCAATGCTGCATCTACTTATAAGATGCCTATGGTTATAACGTCATTGCAAACACGACAATCTGTTGATTCCACTGTAGTTCGCTACCTTATTCATACTTTTTGTCAAGTGATTTTTTTAAGCAGGGTTGCATGAAGTACCTACACATAACGTTACGTTAGTGAATGTATTACACACAGTAACGTAACGTTAGACGGCGGTCAGCAGCACCGCGTATTTTAGCCACCTACAAAAAGACGAATAAACGTTAGTTAAAATGTATACTATATTAAGAATATGTGTACATATGTTAAGGGCCATGACATCTAAAAAGTACAACTCTGTTCATTGTTATGTTCATGTATTTCTGTTTTTCATGTGTTCGCACATATCAACAGTGTGAGATGAGATCAATGAGATAAGGTAAGAACAGGATTGAAACTGCTGTGGAACTAGTTACTATGAAATATGCCATGGAAATACAATGTTAATATTTTTGTGCAAATAAGTACAGTTGCACTTGTTTTTTCAACTGTACTTGTTTTTTCCAATGTGTTTATTCTGTAAATGAAAGAGTTGAATGTTTAAAATGACTGGTTAATAGGGCTATTATGAAGTGCAATGTCAGCACTATTTTTTTTCTTCCTACAATTTCAAATGCACGTGTTTCAATAAATAAATACAGCATTTGAAAAGCATTCACAATCTGTGTAAATAAATTAGTCTTTGGTTAAAAGGACTTGAAAGGACTCGAAACTCAAACTGCAGGACTTGGGACTTGACTCCGGACTTGCCTGTCTTGACTTGGGACTTGAGGGAAAAGACATGAGACTTGGTCCCACCTCTGCCAATTAGCAGGGGGAATGCTCGTAATCATTGAGAAGTTGACACATGCTTAAAATAAATATATTTTTAGGAAAGCCTATGTATATGAGACAACCAACCCCAAGATCTAGGGTCATTGTTTTTACAGTGCGTTACTGTAAATGGAAAAATGGTGCCACTTTTTTTCTTTTTACAGTGAAATTCTGGCGACCAAGCTGCCAGTTTTTGACGGTAAAATCAACAATCAATTTTTTTTTATTTTGCGGTGTACAGTAGGGATGGGAATTGATAAGATGTATTCCGGTTCCGATTCCGCTTTCAGTTGTGCTTAACAATTTGGTTCTATATTGGTTCTCTTATCAATTCTTATTTTGGGGAAAAAAAAAAAAAAGGTGGATTAGCATCAATTCTGCTTACCGGTAGTTTACAGGTAACATGACCTTACAAAGAATACAGTGAAATCTTAAAAGGCACATACGTAACATTTTAGAAAACAAATATAAGAAATAAATAATCTTATGTAGAAGTAAAAACTAATAAATCATCAAATTACAGCATTTAGTAAACTGTGATATAAACGCATTATATGCAAATTGTATGTAATTGCCAATCTTTTATTTGTTATAATTTTTATGATAATGGTTTACAGTGTATGAAATCTTAGAAAATGTGGGGTTTCATAAAGGCTTGATATATCTCACTATGCATGTGATCAGTTAAGATCACGTGTTAGTTTCACATTTGAAATTGAATTGCTGACATGAATGGACTTTTACACAATATTCTCCTTTTTTATGTTTCACCTGTATATGATGTAAATTAATGAGTGAAAATCTGGTTGGCATACTTGCCAACCTTGAGACCTCCGATTTCGGCAGATGGGGGGCGGGGGCGTGGTTAAGAGGGGAGGAGTATATTTACAGCTCGAATTCACTAAGTCAAGTATTTCATATATATATATATATATATGAAATACTTGACTTAGTATATATATATATATATATATATATATATATATATATATATATATATATATGAAATACTTGACTTAGTGAATTCGAGCTGTAAATATACTCCTCCCCTCTTAACCACGCCCCCGCCCCCCATCTCCCGAAATCGTGGTTAAGTGGGGAGGAGTATATTTACAGCTCGAATTCACTAAGTCAAGTATTTCATATATATATACATATATATATTTACAGCTCGAATTCACTAAGTCAAGTATTTCATGGCTTCACGGTGGCAGAGGGGTTAGTGCGTCTGCCTCACAATACGAAGGTCCTGCAGTCCTGGGTTCAAATCCAGGCTCGGGATCTTTCTGTGTGGAGTTTGCATGTTCTCCCCGTGAATGCGTGGGTTCCCTCCGGGTACTCCGGCTTCCTCCCACCTCCAAAGACATGCACCTGGGGATAGGTTGATTGGCAACACTAAATGGTCCCTAGTGTGTGAATGTGAGTGTGAATGTTGTCTGTCTATCTGTGTTGGCCCTGTGATGAGGTGGCGACTTGTCCAGGGTGTACCCCGCCTTCCGCCCGATTGTAGCTGAGATAGGCGCCAGCGCCCCCCGCGACCCCGAAAGGGAATAAGCGGTAGAAAATGGATGGATGGATGGATATATATATATATATATATATATATATGAAATACTTGACTTAGTGAATTCGAGCTGTAAATATACTCCTCCCCTCTTAACCACGCCCCCGCCCCCCATCTCCCGAAATCGGAGGTCTCAGTATGTATATATATATATATAGATATATATATATATATATATATATATATATATATATATATATACTGTGTATGTATAAGAGAAATACTTGAATTTCAGTGTTCATTTATTCATACATATACACACACATAAAACTCATCTACTCATTGTTGAGTTAAAGGTTGAATTGCCCATCCTTGTTCTATTCTCTGTCACTACTTTTCCAACCATGCTGAACACCCTCTCTGATGATGCATTGCTGTGCGGCACGCACAAAAGTGCTTTCGTCAAATGCACTAGAGTCTGGAATCTTCCATCTCTCCCTAGCATGGCCCAAAGGCTATTCAGGTCCAATCGCAGTTACGGCTTGGAACTTTCAAGCGTATTTCTTCATCTTACTCGTCGTCGGCGTCGCCATGGCTGTATCTTCCTCGTTCTTCTGCTTCGTCTCCTTGTTGTGTGCACAGTTGTGCACTGCACTCTCTAAAAGCCCTGTATGTTATTGTCACATATGCATGTACAGTAGATGGCACTATTTTCCTGTCTATGAGTGTCACAACATTGCTGTTCATGGCAGACGAACTGCTTTACGGTAGACGAAATCGTGACTGCTGTTGTTGTGTGTTGTTACCGCGCTGGGGGCACATTAAGGAAACTGCCTAACAATAAACCCACATAGGAAACCAAGAACTCGCCCTTGATTGGTCCGATCCGGTGGCCATGTACTGCTTGCCTGTGTATCGGCTGGGGACATCTCTGCGCTGCTGATCCGCCTCCGCTTGGGATGTTTTCCTGCTGGCTCCGCTGTGAACGGGACTCTCGCGACTGTGTTGGATCCGCTTTGGACTGGACTCTCGCGACTGTGTTGGATCCATTATGGATTGAACTTTCACAGTATCATGTTAGACCCGCCCGACATCCATTGCTTTCCTCCTCTCCAAGGTTCTCATAGTCATCATTGTCACCGACGTCCCACTGGGTGTGAGTTTTCCTTGCCCTTATGTGGGCCTACCGAGGATGTCGTAGTGGTTTGTGTTGTGGTTTGTGCAGCCCTTTGAGACACTAGTGATTTAGGGCTATATAAGTAAACATTGATTGATTATTCTACAGTTATAACGTCATTGGGCAGGCACGCTGTTCATATTGTGGGAAAGCGGACGTGAAAACAGGCTGTAGACACGTCACTCAGGTTCGCATGGAGCTGGAGGGGGAGTGGCCTCCAGCTCCGCCTGATTTTCGGGAGAAAATTTGTCCCGGGAGGTTTTCGGGAGAGGCGCTTAATTTTGGGAGTCTCCCGAAAAATCCGGGAGGGTTGGAAAGGAAGCTGGTTGGAGGAAAACATGGAGCTTTTCTCTGACTACAATTGAATATTCCATCCATCCATCCATGTCATACCGCTTGTCCCTCACGTGGTTGCGGGGGGTGCTGGAGCGTATCCCAGCTGCCCTCGGGCGGAAGGTTGGGTAAAGTTAAAGGTCCAATGATTGTCACACACACTCGGTGTGGTGAAATGTGTCGTCTGCATTTGACCCATCCCTATGTTCACCCCCTGGGAGGTGAAGGGAGCAGTGAGCAGCAGCGTGCGCCACGCTCAGTAATCATTTAGTGGTACACCCTGGACAGGTCGCCACCTCCTTGCCGGGCCAACACAGATAGACAACATGCACACACTAGGGCCAATTTAGTGTTTCCAATCAAGTGACCTACAGAAAAAAAGCAGTCATTTTGCCCCCTAAGCGAGAGTGAACCTCCCCCTGTAAAAGGTCACCGCCCCCATCCCATAGAAAAGTCTATATGCAGCATTACACAGTTAATAATTATATATTTAGTTAGATAGATAGTACTTTATTGATTCCTTCAATAGAGTTCATTCAGGAAAATTAAAAATTCCAGCAGCAGTGTACAGAGTTCAGATCAACTTTGACATCTCAAGACAAAAAATGTTGTCTGTCTATCTGTGTTGGCCCTGCGATGAGGTGGCAACTTGTCCAGGGTGTACTCTGCCTTCCACCCGATTGGAGCTGAGATAGGCACCAGCGCCCCCCGCGCCCCAAAAGGGAATAAGCGGTAGAAATGGATGGATGGAAGACAAAAAAATGCAATCTGAAGAATAAATGTAAACAATTTCCCTAACAATAATGATTTAACTCCTACAAATGTAGTGGAAGTGACATGGAGGAACAATTGGGGGAATACATGAGCCATCCATCCATCCATTCCTACCACATTCTCTAAATTCTCTCTCCATTAACTAAATGTCTGTGGAAGTATTGGTGATGAAAACTTCTTCCATCATCTCTTAGGAATGTGAAGTCTTGATAAGGTCCTCGGCTAAGTAATTCAGTTCTTAATGTACTGGTTAAATGGCGTGGCCAGTCAGAAGGATCAACGGGTGCAGCTTTGGTAGATTCACATGCATCTGTTGAAGCTGGGGATGTTTTCTTCAGGTTGTTGGATTCTAAGATTGAGTCTACTGCTACTGCTTTATCATTCTATAGGAAAGTTAATAACACAATAAGAACTTTGAATGTAGATGTAATAATATTGATTATTTTGGTTGAATTACAAGATCAACATTTTCAACTTTGACCGTTTTGAGTGTTCACTATCCCCTGTTAATATACTGAGTGTATATATAATGGTATACTCTAATTATATAGCAAAGTATATATAATATGGGCTTCACGATGGAAGAGGGGTTAGTGCGTCTGCCTCACAATACGAAGGTCCTGAGTAGTCTGGGATTCAATCCTGGGCTCGGGATCTTTCTGTGTGGAGTTTGCATGTTCTCCCCATGAATGCGTGGGTTCCCTCCGGGTACTCCGGCTTCCTCCCACCTCTAAAGACATGCACCTGGGGATAGGTTGATTGTCAACACTAAAATTGGCCCTAGTGTGTGAATGTTGTCTGTCTATCTGTGTTGGCCCTGTGATGAGGTGGCGACTTGTCCAGGGTGTACCCGGCCTTCCGCCCGATTGTAGCTGAGATAGGCGTCAGCGCCCCCCGCCACCCCACAAGGGAATAAGCAGTAAAAAATAGATGGATGGAGTATATATATAATATACATATATGAGTATAATAAAATGCCATTTTGCAACACATAATAAATGTATCATGGCATAAACTAGTCCTTTTTCCAGTAATGGAGTTATAGTAACTATACTTACCTATTGCTAGGTAACAGATAACAGCACTGGAAGCTACTTTAGTATGTGGATGCAAGCAAATATACATTATTAATAGCCGTTATTTTCTCTTGCAGAATGTTACTAGTAATAAATAACTTTAATTGTTCATTTCAATGCAGCCAAAGCAAGACAACTATTTCAGATTATTAAACTAAGGTGTCCTGGAATTATTTAAAAAGTATTGTGGCAAAAATTGGTCTGATATTGATTTAGATGTATTACCGTTGAACATCCATCCATCCATTTCTACCGCTTGTCCCTTTCGAGGTTGCAGGGAGTGCTGGAGCCTATCTCAGTTACATTCTGGTGGTAGGCGGGGTACACGCTGGGCAAGTCGCCACCTCATTGCAGGGCCAACACCGAAACAGACAACATTCACACTCACATTAACACACTAGGGCCAATTTAGTGTTGCCACTCAACCTATCAGTCAATCAATCAATCAATCAATGTTTACGTATATAGCCCTAAATCACTAGTGTCTCAAAGGGTTGCACAAACCACAACACAAACCACAAGGTGGGAGGAAGCCAGAGTACGCAGAGGGAACCCACGTATGTATATAGTTGAAAACGGATTGTTACTACAGTCTTTTACAAATAACGAACACTCACATGCATCTACATGTTGAGTCTGTCTCTTACCAGAAAATGTGCTGCTCCTGCTTGCAGTATGAATAGATGCTGTAGTGTCAAATACTAATTGGCACAAATGTCATCTCTGCATGCATTGTAACTTTAAAGTACTTTTTCTGAAATTATACAAATATTACATTCATATTGTAATTGGTGATAAATTAAACATAGAAAATGGAAAGAAAGTGTCTTGCAATCATATTACAGAACTGAAAAATGTACATGTTTCTTCACAGTTTCAGGTGAACACAGTGCCTGTGTTTTCTCCTCCTCCTTTCTTCGCTTTATAGCCAGCTCCGTAAAACTTTGATACCCACCTTTTCATCCTAAAAGATTATCAGTCAGATAAAATTTCTCTAATTGCCTTCTTCAATCGCGATGTTTCATGACAACGCCCTCCACAGGCAGTAGCAGAAGTAGATCAGTCAGGTTCATGGTGCAAATAGCAGCACGTCCTAGGTCATAGTTTTAATATTTTTTTTATTGCTAATATAAGCTATGTTTTGTTAGTACCTGTTGTTGTATTTGCGACAGACGACTGCTGCTGCCTGGTATGAGGTCAGTGCAATTAAAAAAATGTGACATTTAAAATTATAGCATGCTGTTAAAATGTTTTCGCATAGTGTTTGTATGTCCTTCTCTTGATGAAATAGCAGCCTTGCAATTATTAAAAGTAGCGCTGTTGCAATCTCTTGTAAAAAGACTTTCTGCCACCATGGGGGTCATGTTACTTTTCATTACGTCATTACTGCGCATGTTGCGTAATGACGTCATCCCTGCTCACAACAATTATAAAGTAATCCATCCATCCATCTTCTTCCGCTTATCCGAGGTCGGGTCGCGGGGGCAGCAGCCTAAGCAGGGAAGCCCAGACTTCCCTCTCCCCAGCCACTTCGTCCAGCTCTTCCCGGGGGATCCCGAGGCTTTTCCAGGCTTGCCGGGAGAGATAGCCTTCCCAACGTGTCCTGGGTCTTCCCCGTGGCCTCCTACCGCTCGGATGTGCCTGTAACACCTCCCTTGGGAGGCGTTCGGGAGGCATCCTGACCAGATGTCCGAACCAGCTCATCTGGCTCCTCTCGATGTGGAGGAGCAGCAGCTTTACTTTGAGTTCCTCCTGGATGACAGAGCTACTCACCCTAGCTCTAAGGGAGAGCCCCACTACCCGGCAGAGGAAACTCATTCCGGCCGCTTGTACCCGTGATCTTATCCTTTCGGTCATGACCCAAAGCTCGTGACCATAGGTGAGGATGGGAACGTAGATCGACCGGTAAATTGAGAGCTTTGCCTTCCAGCTCAGCTCCTTCTTCACCACAACGGATCGATACAGTGTCCGCATTACTGAAGACGCCGTACCGATCCGCCTGTCGATCTCACGATCCACTCTTCCCTCACTTGTGAACAAGACTCCGAGGTACTTGAACTCCTCCACTTGTGTCAAGATGTCCTCCCAAACCCGGATATGGCACTCCACCCTTTTCCGGGCGAGAACCATGGACTCGGACTTGGAGGTGTTTATTCTCATCCCAGCCGCTTCACACTCGGCTGCGAACCGATCCAGTGAGAGCTGAAGATCTTGGCCAGATGAAGCCATCAGCCACCAAACCAGATACCCTCAACGCCCTGACTGCTTCTGTCCATAAAAGTTATGAACAAAGGGCAGCCTTGGGGGAGTCCAACCCTTACTGGAAACGAGTCCGACTTACAAGATGTGGATCAAGCTCTGACACTGATTATACAGGGAGCGAACCGCCACAATAAGACAGTCCATTACTCCATACTCTCTGAGCTCTCCCCACAGGACTTCCCGGGGTACACGGTCGAATGCCTGTTCCAAGTCCACAAAGCACATGTAGACTGGTTGGGCAAACTCCCATGCACCCTCAAGGACCCTGTCGAGAGTATACAGCTGGTCCGCAGTTCCACGACCAGGTCGAAAACCACACTGTTCCTCCTGAATCTGAGGTTCGACTATCCGGCGTAGCCTCCTCTCCACTACACCTGAATAGACCTTACCGGGAAGGCTAAGGAATGTGATCCCACGATAGTTGGAACACACAATCCAGTTCCCCTTCTTAAAGAAAGGAACCACCACCCCGGTCTGCCAATCTAGAGGTACCGCCCCCGATGTCCACCCGATGTTGCAGAGTCTTGTCAACCAAGACTGCCCCACAGCATCCAGCGCATTAAGGAACTCCGGGCGGATCTCATCCACCCCTGGGGCCTTGCCACAGAGGAGCTTTTTAACTACCTCAGCAACCTCAGCCCCAGAAATAAGAGAGCCCACCATAGATTCCCCAGGCACTGCTTCCTCATAGGAAGACGTGCTGGTAGGATCGAGGAGGTCTTCGAAGTATTCCCTCCACCGATCCACAACATCTACAGTCGAGGTCAGCAGAATACCATTCCCACCATACACGGACGGTGTTGACACTGCACTGCTTCCCTTTCCTGAGGCTGCGGACGGTGGTCCAGAATCACTTCAAAGCTGTCCGGAAGTCGTTTTCCATGGCTTCCCCGAACTCCTCCTATGTCGGAGTTTTTGCCACTGCGACCGCTGAAGCCGCACACAGCTTGGCCTGTCGGTACCTGTCTGCTTCCTCCGAAGTCCTATGAGCCAAAAGAGCCAGATAGGACTCTTTCTTCAGCTTGACGGCATCAACCACCTTGCGAACACAGCTCCAATTGGCCGCCTCGACAATAGAGGTACGGAACATCGTCCATTCGGACTCAATGTCCAGCGCCTCCCTAGTGACATGTTCAAAGTTCTTCCGGAGGTGGGAATTGAAACTCTCTCTGACAGGAGACTCTGCCAGGCGTTCCCAGCAAACCCTTACAATGCGTTTGGGCCTGCCAGGTTTGTCCGGCATCCTCCCCCACCATCGCAGCCAACTCACCACCAGGTGGTGATCGGTAGAAAGCTCCGCCCCTCTCTTCACCTGAGTGTCCAAAACATGAGACCGCAAATCCGATCACACAACTACAAAGTCGATCATGGAACTGCGGCCGAGGGTGTCCTTGTGCCAAATGCACATAAGAACACCCTTATGTTTGAACACGGTGTTCGTTTTGGACAATCTGTGACGAGCACAAAAGTCATATGAATAAAACACCACTCGGGTTCAGATCCGGGCGGCCTTTCTTCCCAATCACGTTTCTCCAGGTTTCACTGTCGTTGCCAGCAAGAGCATTGAAGTCCCCCGAGTACTCCCTCGAGTGAATCCAAAAAGGGTGGGTACTCTGAGCTGCTCCTTGGCGCGTAGGCGCAAACAGCAGTCAGGACCCGTACCACCAACCGAAGGGAAGCTACCCTCTCGTCCACTTGGTTGAACTCTATCGTGCAGGCCTTGAGCCGGGGGGGGAACAAAAATTGCCACCCCAGCCCGTCGCCTCTCACTGGCGGTAACACCAGAGTGGAAGAGAGTCCAGCCCCTCTCAAGAGAACTGGTTCCAGAGCCCTTGCTGTGCGTCGAAGTGAGTCCGACTATATCTAGCCGGAACCTTACCACTTTGTGCACTATCTCAGGCTCCTTCCCCCCCAACGAGGTGACGTTCCACGTCCCAAGGGCTAGCTTATGTAGCCGAGGATCGTAGCGCCAATTGCCCTGCCTTCGGCTTCCACCCAGCTCACACTGCACCCGACCTCTATGGCCCCTGCTATGGGTGGTGAGCCTAATGGAGGGGGGACCCACGTTGCCTCTCGGAGCTGTGCCACCAGGCGCTTGCTATCGTGCCCCACCTCCAGGCCTGGCTCCAGAGGGGGGCCCCGTTGACCCGTGTCCGGGCGAGGGAAATCTGGGTCCTTTTTTTTTTAAATTTTTAATAGAGGTCTTCGAGCTGCTCTCTGTTTGATCCTTCACCTAGGACCAGTTTGCCTTGGGACACCCTACCAGGGGGCATAGAAGCACCCGGATAACACAGCTCCTAGGATCATTGGGAGACGCAAACTCCTCTACGCGTTAAGGTGGCAGCTCAAAGAGGAGTATAAGGTAATCGTTTAAAAAAATGGAAAGTGATTCCACGGAATGGATGTACTTCGAACCAGTTCTGAACAAGAACCGGTTTTGATTCTAAAGGTCCCTGTACAATCATTAACTTTTTCCGCATTTTGTTACATAACAGTCTTATTCTAAAATGGAATCAATTCAATGTTGTTCTCAAAATACTATTCCTTGCGGCATCCATTGCATCGGTCGCCCTTCAAAAAACTTGTGAAGTGAATTATATAGCGCTTTTCTCAAGTGACTTAAAGCACTTTACATAGTGAAACCCATTATCTATGTTACATTTAAACCAGTGTGGGTGGCACTTTGAGCAGGTGGGTAAAGTATCTTGCCCAAGGACACAACAGCAGGATGGCGGAAGTGGGGATTGAACCTGGAACCCTCAATTAATGGCACGGCCGCTCCACTATAAGCGGACTATACAAAAAATACATCTGACGTCTTGCCCTTCATAATGATTGTAAACAAATATTTTTAAAAAGTGCAGTTCCCCTTTAAAGTCTCAACATAAGAAAATTACTTTTTTACCAATGTCAGTAACATTTGATTTGATCCAGTCTTTTCTCTTCTCAAGTTTTTCAAAAATTGACTTAGGTGATCAATATATATAAGTGTGTGTGTGTGTGTGTGTGTGTGTGTGTGTGTGTGTGTGTGTGTGTGTGTGTGTGTTTACTAAATGGGGACGTCGCTCTGTTTCCAAAGTCACCTTTAGGGGACCTTTGACGGTATGGGGACAAAAAACAAGGTCCCCGAAAGGGAAACCTTTATAAATATTAGTCAGATCCATTCTGAAGATGCCCAAGTGATTTTTAAGCTCTGGCCCATAAAACATGTTTGCTGGTTAGTTTGACTGTGAGACATTTGCACAGCAGCCCCCTGTAACTGGTACTGCACTCGCTGTTCTGCTCATATCCCTCCCGTGATTAGTTAACACTTCCACCTGGTCCCCATAACGAAGGAGATGTCGGCTGATGGGACATGAAAATAGGCTGTTTAAACCAAAAGCTAAGCACACTTTTCTTATAAATGGAGGTTTTTGACTATCATTTTTACAAGAGCAAATTGTTCATAACCAAGTTAAGCCAAAAAATTAGGTAAAGTAGTTACGTCTTGTGAGTTAGCATAGCATACGATAACTAATTTGACCTGATTCGCTGGAGAAGTTAAGCTAAGTATAGGTTGGAAAATGAGCATGTTTTAATCCATATATATTGATATATTTTACTACAAAGAGTTAAGGATGTATTTTTGGGGGGGCACCTTAGCGAACCTTTTCCAACAGGTGCATTTATTTAAGAACATCAGCCTTGCTCCTAGAAACCTTTTGAATCACTTTGTGTTACTTTTGTTTGTCATTTGGATTGGAACTTATATATTTTACTACAAAGAGTTAAGGATGTATTTTTTGGGGGGCACCATAGAGAAAACTTAACCAACAGGTGCATTGAATTAAGAACATTAGCCTTGCTCCTGGAAACCTTTTGAATCATTTTCTGTTGCTGTTTTTTTTTTTTCATTTGGACTGGTTTATAGTCAAAGTAGCTCTAATTTAAAGGCTTACTGATATGAGATTTTCTTATTTTAACGTGGATAGCATGTTCATTCTATGTGTCATACTTGATCATTTCGCGATATTGCCATATTTTTGCTGAAAGGATTTAGTAGATAACATCAACAATAAAGTTCGCAACTTTTGGTCGCTAATAAAAAAGCCTTGCCTGTACCGGAAGTAGCAGACGATGTGCGCGTGACGTCACAGGTTGTAGGGCTCCTCACATCCTCACATTATTTACAATCATAGCCAGCAGCAGCTAGAGCTATTCGGACCGAGAAAGCGACAATTTCCCCATTAATTTGGGCGAGGTTGAAAGATTTGTGGATGAGGAAATTTAGAGTGAAGGACTAGAAGAAAAAAAAAGGCGATTGCAGTGGGAGCGATTCAGATGTTTTTAGACACATTTACTAGTATAATTCTGGGAAATCCCTTATCTGCCTATTGTGTTGCTAGTGTTTTAGTGAGCTAAATAGTACCTGAAAGTCCGAGGGGTCTGGCCACGGGTGTGTTGACGCCAGACTGTCTGAGGGAAGTCACGGCATCTGCAGCAGGACAGAAGCTCCGCTGATCTCTGGTAAGAGCCGACTTATTACCACAATTTCATCACCGAAAACTGCTGGTTGACATGTAATCGGGATCCATGTTCACTTGACCATTCTGATCCATAGAAAAGGTTCACCTCCGGGAATTTTAAACAAGGAAACACCGTGTGTTTGTGTGGCTAAAGGCTAAAAGCTTTCCACCTCCATCTTTCTACTTTGACTTCTCCATTATTAATTGGACAAATTGCAAAAGATTCAGCAACACAGATGTCCAGAATACTGTTTAATTATGCGACTAAACCAGACTACTTATAGCTTCGATCGGGCTGGAAAATAATGTCCGCTACAACCCGAGATGTCAAACGCACGCGTCATCATACGAGTCATTAAACCCGCGACGTTTTCAACACGACACTTCGCGGGAAATTTAAAATTGCAATTTAGTAAACTAAAAAGGCCGTATTTGCATGTGTTGCAATGTTAATATTTCATCATTGATATATAAACTATCAGACTGCGTGGTCGGTAGTAGTGGGTTTCAGTAGGCCTTTAATTAAGAAGATCAGCCTTGCTCCTAGAAACCTTTTGAATCACTTTGTGTTGCTTTTTTTTGTCATTTGGACTGGAACTTATATATTTTACTACAAAGAGTTAAGGATGTATTTTTTGAGGAGCACCTTAGAGAAAGCTTAACCAACAGGTGCATTTAATTAAGAATATTAGCCTTGCTCCTAGAAACCTTTTGAATCATTTTCTGTTGCTTTTTTTTTTCATTTGGACTGGTTTATAGTCAAAGTAGCTCTAATTTAATGCTAATTGGTTGTCTATAGCAGTGGTCCCCAACCACCGGGCCGCAGAATAATTTTTTATAAATTTTTGTTAAAAAAATAAATAAAAAAATATTATTATTATTATTTTTTTTAATTATTAAATCAACATAATAAACACAATATACACTTACAATTAGTGCACCAACCACAAAAACCTCCCTTTTTCATGACAAAGAAAGAAAAAAAAAATTGGATTCTCCCCCCCCGGGCCGCGGGACAAATTATTAAGCGTTAACCGGTCCGCGGATACAAAAAGGTTGGGGACCACTGGTCTATAGGGACTTCTAAGAAGTGATTTGTATATGTATGATGGACATTGGAGATTTAGGATATTTAAAAACCTCACATTGATTTTGTTTCACACATTTTAGATGAAAGACAGATGTCCTGGCTCAACAAGTCGTCCAGCGTGTGACAGCACAACAGTAGACCACATGGACTTGGACATAAACAGCATAACACCTGATGTCACTGTAACAGAGGAACCCTGCTCAAGTCTGGAAACAATTGACACCGTAGTTGTTTGTGCTCCCCTCAAAAAACATGGAAAAAGAGTTTACAACAAAAGACATTATTGCTTGTATTGCAGTAAACCTTATGCCAAGATGGCAAGGCATCTAGAAAGTGCACACAAAAACCGATTGGAAGTAGCCACAGCTCTTAGCTTTCCAACGAGTTCCATAGAGAGAAGGAAACAGCTTGAGTATATTCGCAATAAAGGGAACTATGTTCACAATGCTGCTATTATGGAGTCAGGAAAGGGTGAACTAGTGCCATTCAAACGACCATCTAAAGAAGCTAAAGGAAATGATTTTATGCACTGTGCATATTGTCAAGGACTGTTTACCAGAAAGGTACTGTGGAGACACATGCAAAGTTGTTGCCTCAAACGTGCATCAGTCACCCGAAAACCAGGAAGGAACCGGGTCCAGTCCATGTGCACATATACTGGGCCTGTGCCTTCAAGTATATCTAAACAACTGTGGAGACTAACAAATGCCATGATTCCTGATCCAATCACAGAAATAATAAAAGATGACCAAGTCATCACAGATGTTGGGCAGCACCTGTTGAACAAAAGGGGTATGTCAGCAAAAAATCAACAATGTGTCAGAGAGAATATGCGGGAATTAGGAAGACTGATTCATAATGCCAGAAGAGGAACTACCTTGAAAAAAATTGAGGATTTTGTGAATCCTAAGAACTACTTGGAGATGGTCAAAACTGTCAAATGTACTTGTGGCAATGATAGTGACGCTAACAAATTCTGGATTCCATCACTCGCAGATAATCTTGGGAATTCCCTGGTTAAAGTCAGCAAACTCTGTAAAGCACACGGTTTGATAATGAATAATGGAGAGCTGGTAAGGAATGCCACTCAGTTTCAAGATGTCCATCGTGAGAAGTGGAACGAGTTGATCTCTGCAACAGCCCTGAGGAATATAGCCGAAGAAAAGTGGAATGCACCACAACTTTTGCCCTTAGCTGAGGATGTTCAAAAAATGCATCAATTTCTCAGTCAAATGCATGATGAGTGCAGCAGTGCGCTATCTGAAAATTCTTCAACAAAGGCCTGGTCAGACCTGACAAAAGTATGTTTGACACAGATCATCCTCTTTAACAGACGAAGACAAGGAGAGGTAGCAGCCATGCCCTTGTTGGCTTTTTTATCAAGAGACACAACTGATACTCATGAAGATGTTGACTGGGCGCTCTCTGAAGTGGAAAAAAAACTGTACAGACATTTTTCAAGGATTGTCATCAGGGGAAAACAAGGCAGACCTGTTCCTATTCTCTTGACTCCAAAAATGGTGTGTGCATTAGAACTTCTCGTTAAGTACAGGGAATCTTGTGGGGTTCTCAAAGACAACAGTTACCTTTTTGCAAGACCCAGAGCGATGACGCATTTCCGTGGCTCTGACTGCATACGAGACTATGCAAAAGCATGTCATGCAAAGTGTCCTGTGTCACTTACATCCACAAAACTACGAAAACATGCTGCCACCCTTTCAACTGTGCTAAATATGACAGACACAGAGATGGACCAGCTGGCCAACTTTCTTGGCCATGATATTAGAACCCATCGCAAGTTCTATAGACTCCCTGAAAAGACACTGCAGCTGGAAAAAATCAGCAAAGTTTTGATGGCACTCGAGCAAGGTCGATTATCAGAGTTCCATGGTAATAACTTAGATGAAATCACAATTGGTGGAAATGGTATGTTGTCATCTTTGTTGTTTCCTTTGTCAATATTTTTTTCCATCCTTTTGTTTGGTTTGAACTCAATTATAAGCTTAACATGGTATGTCTCTCACAGAAAGTGGTGTGGAAACTGAAGAAGATCTAACCATAGAGGACAAAAACTGTTCATTTCCTGATAGTGGTATGCAATGTCAATACTCATTTTTGTGGTTTATTAAATGTGGCCTACGGTAAGCATGATACTGACTGTTTATTACATTGAACCCACAGAAGATGGGGCCTTTCCAACCACTGAGGAGGAAGCAATCCCACCCTCCACGAGACTGACACAACTTTCAAAAGAAGGGGAGGTATCATCAGGAGATCGTGCAGTGAGACATTCTTCCAAAGGTAAGCTATATACATGCTGTTTTTTTAGTCAAGTTTTATCAGTCTTTGTTTTCTCACAAAATAATGCAAATACATATGTATGCATTGTTTTCTGTGGGTTAGAGACATTATAGCAAAAAAATGTATAATTTAATTTATTAATCTTCTTTTCTTTCTTTTATTTTCATACATATATTTTGTATGTTCACTATGACACTATGGTAAGCATGACACTGAATGTGTATAACTTAATTTCTTAACCTTCTTTTATTTCTTTTATCTTCATACACATATTTTGTATGGTCAGCATGACACTGAATGTTTATTACATTGAACCCACAGAAGAGAGTGCCTTTCCAACCACTGAGGAGGAAGAAATCCTTCCCCCCAATAGACTGACACAACTTTCAAAAGAATGGGAGGTATCATCAGGAGATCGTGCAGTGAGACATTCTTCCAAAGGTAAACTATATACAGTACATAAACAGTTTTTTTAGTCAAGTTTTATCAGTCTTTGTTTTCTCACAAATAATGCAAAGGCATATATATGTATGCATTGTACTCTGTGGGTTAGAGACATTACAGCAAACAAATGTATAACTTAATTTCTTAATCTTCTTTTCTTTCTTTTATACTCATACACATATTTTGTATGGTCACTTGCAAAGCTGCCCAGAAAAGGCGACCCTGGACACAGAAAGAGGTGAAGGCTGTCGAGAAGCACATGAAGCGATTCATCCCTTCTGGTATTGTACCAGGAAAGAGTGACTGTTTAAAATGTTTGAGGGCGGAACCGGAAGCTCTCCAAAACCGTGAATGGCAAGCATTGAAGTTCTATGTGTACAACCGCATTACGGCCTACAAAAGGAGATTGCAGGTAAAAGAGTAGATTAAGAGAGTAGTAGAACATTTTTTTATGTTCTTTATGTTCAATATTGTTAAAAAAAAAAAGTAAAAATAAAAGTTTAAATGAGTTTGTATTCTATTTCTGTGGTCAAAGGTAAGATAAGATAATCATTTATTGCTTCTACAACAGGGAAATTTGGGTTACTTTGTTTACGTGTTTCACATATTGGTAAAAGAGAAAATTAATTTTCTTGAAAAGTGAAACATGTTATCCTGGCACTAATAGTGCTGTAGTTCTGTTTGGTATACATCCTTAGTTAAAACTAATATATTTATTTCCTTGTCCCCACAAGTGATGATGAAAAACTTGGTCTTCATTCCAAATGATAACGTGTGTGTACAACTGATTAATATATTTTTGCTTTTTTCATGACATATTTCAATGGTTAGGATAATATGGTGAGTTGTTATCAATAGCAACTGACATGTATTTTTATCACTTTGTAGTTCAGGTTCTTCATCACATACACCGCTACCCATCCTCCGTTTTTATTGGTACCGTTGATGTAATTAAGTTCATATCCTTCCAGATGGCTATTCCTTTTTTATCATCAATCCATGTTTCTATGACAGCAATCAATTGTTCCAAAAAAGACTTGATGTTGTTATAATTTGCATACAAGCTCTTGCCATTGAAATGAATAACTGACAATATAATGTTGCTATTATATTGTTCATATGTATGATAAAAACAATTGTTACCGATGTGGGAGAAAAAATTGTATCTGGAGATATCCATCCATCCATTTTCTACGATATATCTTCTCCAAATCCTGGCGTTTTTGGTCTTTGTTGCAGATATTTTTCAGTTCCATATTTTCTTGTTCACCAATCTTCAATGTTGTTAGACTGCATGTATGTGGATGCGCTCCTGAATCCAGGTCTTCTTGTATAGTGGTCCCTTGGAACATAGTAGTGTTGGTGTTGAAGGTTTGTTTTCCATCAGACTCCATTATCATCGTCGTTGTCGAACCAGTGTCAACTTTAATATTTGTCCAGGTCCCTAATGTCTTTTGACAACAAGTATTCTTGCTCCTGGACCGCCATTCAGCTTGATATAGATTTTACAGTTGGCGCTCCAAATTCCCTGAATTCTTCCCTGCGTTCTCAAGTAATATCAAAACTATCACAACAGGAAGATGTGGCAGTGTTTGAAGATGTTTCGACCAGCACGACATCGTTTTTGGCGACAGGCCTCCCTGGGCTGCTTAGTACAAGTACAATGTTCGCCAGAAGCTACAAGTCAAACAAACACAAGAACAACACAAGTCGGACCTCCCTATATTCCCGTAAGTTGTATTTGCTTGATTTAATAATGTTCTCTGTATAGTTTTGGCGTAAAGGCGCAAGTCTTTTGTTAACTATAGGAAGCTAATTTTTTTTAATTGAATGAATGTAAGCATTGCCACCCTTGACTTTCCAATCAGTGTTATCAGAATAGTTTCATTGTGAACATACAATCACGTAAGAAATAACAGTTATATAGTCCACTATCTACTGTTTTTAGAAGTCGTTGACATTCTATTTCAATATTGTTTGTACTGTATATTTTGTGGCAGGAACTTAAGCACAGGTGATGAAGAGATTGACTATGATCCTCCTCTTTACTACAAACTCACATCAACAGTCCACTAAACACCTAACAGACCTGAAAAGTAGGTTAAAACAATGTCTTGAAGTGTATCACTATATTGCTGCTAGCTGCACTAAAGGAAATACCTTATGTGTTATTTTAATAACATCTTTTTGTATATAGCAAAAATTTCCTAATAAAAACCTACAGTAATTGTTGGAGGAAGAAGACTGGACACAAATGGGCAGGAAATCAGGTGATGTCGAAAAGGGTGAAGCCTGAAACAGCAGCCATATATCATTTGTCCTCAGGCCTGTTGCCACAATTTAGAAACATACTGTATTACTATATTAATGATGCCTGTCCTTGGGCATGTCATGCTGGAGAAACCCACTACTACTACTACTACTTCTAATATCAATAAAGATAATCCATCCATTTCTACCGCTTGTTCCTTATGGGGATGCGGAAGGGGGGGGGGGGGGGGGGGGGGTGCTGATAATAATAATTATAAGGGTATTATTATGTCATTATGAGGAAACATAAACTGTAATAATAGTAATAATAATTTATGCCCTAAAACACGTTGTGATGGGGCAGCACGGTGTTACAGGGGTTAGTGCATGTGCTTCACAGTACAAAGGTCCTGGGTTCGGTCTTCGGGCTTCGATCCTCAGTTTGCATGCTCTCCTAGTGACTGCATTGGTACTCCAGCTTCCTCCCACCTCCAAAGACACGCACTTGGGAATAGGTTGATTGGCAACATCAAAAAACACTACAAAACTAGTGTGTGAATGTGAGTGTGAATGTTGTCTATCTGTGTTGGCCCTGCGATGATTTGGCGACTTGTCCAGGGTGTAGCCTGCCTACCGCCCGAATGCAGCTGAGATGGCCTCCAGCACCCCCCAAGACCCTAATAGGGACAAGCAGTAGAAAATGGATGGATGGAGATGCATACAGTATTACTATAATAAAGATGATGCTAATAATAATAATAAAAATGGGTATGTCATGATGGAGAAACTTACAGTACTACATCTACTAACTATAGTAATAGTAGTAATAATAGTAATGATAATAACGGTATCTGTCTTCAGACAGACATGTAATGATAGAGAAATATACTACTACAATAATAATAATAATGATATCTGTCTTTAGGCAAGTCATGAAGGAGAAACCTACAGTGCTACCACTACTACTTGTACTGATAATAAAAATAACAGTGGTATCTGTCTTCAGATATGTAATGATAGAGACACATACTGTACTACCATAGTAATTAATAATGATAATGGTATCTGTCTTCAGACATGTCATGATTGACAAACCTATAGTGCTACTACTTATCTACTCAGTGGCCTAATGGAGTGTCCGCCCTGAGATCGGTAGGTCGTGAGTTCAAATCCCGGCCGAGTCATACCAAAGACTATAAAAATGGGACCCATGACCTCCCTGCTTGGCACTCAGCATTAAGGGTTGGAATTGAGGGTTAAATCACCATAAATGATTCCCGGGCGCGGCACTGCTGCTGCCCACTGCTCCCCCCACCTCCTAGGGGGTGATCAAGGGTGATGGGTCAAATGCAGAGAATAATTTCGCCACATCTTGTATGTGTGTGATAATCATTGGTACTTTAACTTTAATAATAATGATAATATTAATAATGGCATCTGTCTTCAGACATGTCAGGATGGAGAAACCTACAGTACTACCACTACTACTACTTATAATAGTATCTATCCTCAGACATGCAATGTTAGAGAAAAATACTACTATAGTTATAATGATTATATCTGTCCTTGAGCATGATGGAGAAACCTGCTTTTACTACTACTAATAATAATAATGATATCTGTCCTCTGTTATGTTGTGTCATGATGGAGAAACGTACTCGTAAAAATAAGTAAAATGTATTTATACAGCACTTCTCAGAGAGATCTTACAAAGTGCTTCACATGGTGAAAATACAAAGGACAATCACAGCAAACATACATGATGCAACAACAGAAACACTACAAAATGAAATAATAAATATAATAAAAAAAATACGAAAAGGGAAATTGAATAGTATAGGAATGAACACTTAAATGTGTTTTTAACCGGTTTTTAAAAATGTCTACAGAAGGTGCAGTTCTCAGCTCATAGGGGGAAAATGATGCCACCATTAAGGGGCAACTGACTCAAAGGCTCCATCTTTATCGCCTTTACTTTTTTATCTTGTACGAGGTACAAAAATTAGAAGGTGGTCAGCAGACGGCAGTAACCTAACAGGACAGCGAAGAAACAACAGATTTATCAAATAAGCTGATGCTCGGCCATTGAATACATTGTAGGTAATGGATAGGATTTTGGACTAAATCCTGAAATGAAGAGGTAGCCTGTGCAAGGATGCTAATTTATGACATCTTGACCAGAGCCTAGCGGCAGCGTTCTGTACGCATTGCTAATATAATAATAATAATAACAATTGTAATTATAATTATAATGATGATGAATGTGAGTGTGAATGTTGTCTGTCTATCTGTGTTGGCCCTGTGATGAGGTGGCAACTTGTCCAAGGTGTACCCTGCCTATCGCCCGAATGCAGCTGAGATAGGCTCCAGCATTACCCGCGACCCCAAACGGGACAAGCGGTAAAAAATTGATGGATGGATGATGGTGGTATCTGTCCTCAGACATGTGGTCAGGTTGGAGGAACAGTAACCAAAACAATAAAGACCAAGTACTGACTCATGAGAAAATCCAGAACCAGTTACCTCAGCCACCAGACATACAGTATATGTAACATTTGGCAAATATCATTTATTTTTGCACTTTTAATCTGATGCTTGTATTCTGAAGGATGTGATTGTGTGTTTGCTTTTTTAATAAAATTTTAACATTCGAAAATGTGTGCTTTTGTTTAGGTTGGGTTACTTTATTAGAATCCAAAGGTAAACTTGTTCTGCAGCCAGCAAGATCGAACATCATCAATCAGTCAATCGAAGTTTACTTATATTGCCCGTAATCTCTTAATCATAAATGTCTCAACTACATCCTCGGCTCGGGGTGCAGATACGTCACCATCTGATGCATAAGAAATGGTCGAGCCCGGGTCCCGACTTCATGTGAAAGTCCAGTCCATTGGGAAACCAGCAGTGGATCATTTAAAGGCCTACTGAAACCCACTACTACTCAATGATGAAATATTAACATTGCAACACATGCCAGTACAGCTTTTTTAGTTTACTAAATTACAATTTAAAATTTCCCGGGAGTTTCGTCTTGAAAACGTTGTGTAATGATGACGTGTACGCAAGACGTCTCGCGTTTTTAGGAAGTATGAGGGGTGCACACACACAGCTAAATGTCGTCTGCTTTAACGGCATAATTACACAGTATTTTGGAGATCTGAGTTGCTGAATCTTTTGCAATTTGTTCAATTAATATAGGAGAAGTCACAGTAGAAAGATGGAGTTGGGAAGCTTTAGCCTTTAGCCACACAAACACACAGTGATTCCATGTTTAAAATTCCCGGAGGTGAAAATTTACTATGGATCAGAGCGCGGTCAAGAGAACATGAATCCAGATCAAATGTCAACCAGCAGGTTTCGGTGAGAAAATTGTGGTTAAAAAGTCGCTTCTTACTGGAGAAAAGCTGAGCTTGGGCCGTCCGTGGCTGCCGTCGACTCCCCTGAGACACTGGCCTCAAGACACCCGTGGACACACCCTTCCGACTATCAGGTAATATTAAACTCACTAAAACACTAGCAACACAATAGAAAGATAAGGGATTTCCCAGAAATATTCCTAGTAAATGTGTTTAAAAACATCGGAATCCGTCCCAATGCAATCTCGTAGTTTTTTTTTTAAACTTGTTTATTTATTTTTCTGGTCCGTCGTTATCAATATCCTCAAACACGAATCTTTCATCCTCGCTCAAATTAATGGGGGAATTGTCATTTTCTCGGTCCGAATACCACTCTGTTGGAGGCTCCCATTAGAAACAATGTGAATATGTGAGGAGCCCTCAACATGTGACGTCATTGTCTGCAACTTCCGGTAGAGCAGGGGTCGGGAACCTTTTTGGCTAAAAGAGCCATGAAAGACAAACTATTTAAAATGTATTTCCGTGAGAGCCATATAATATTTTTTAACACTAAATACAACTGAATGCATGCATTTTTAAGTAAGACCAACATTTTTAGAGTACAATAAGTCTCTTATTCTTTTTAATAACATTGTTATACTGACGCTAACCATCCATCCTATAAGTAAAGTACTTCTTACCATTAATGCGACTTCTTTAACAGTTGGGGTAGAAAATGGATGGGTGTAATAATATGCACGAGAATGTTTTATATTTTGAATATTATTTTTAACACTGTGACTACCAGAGGAATTATTCATCACTTATTGTGTTCAGCAATGCCTGCTAAGATTTATCTGAGAGCCAGATGCAGTCATCAAAAGAGCCACATCCGGCTCGAGAGCCATAGGTTCCCTACCCTGCGGTAGAGGCAGGGCTTTTCTCTTAACACCGACAGTTGCGAACTTTATCGTAGATGTTCTCTACTAAATCCTTTCAGCAAAAACATGGCAATATCGCGAAATGATCAAGTATGACACATTGAATGGACCTGCTATCCCCGTTTAAATAAGAAAATCTCATTTCAGTAGGCCGTTAAAGTCAAAGTACCAATGATTGTCACACACACACACACACACTAGGTGTGGTGAAATTTGTCCTCTGCATTTGACTCATCCCCTTCATCACCCCCTGCGAGGTGAGGGGAGCAGTGGGCAGCAGCGGTGCCGCGCCCGGGAATAATTTTTTGTGATTTAACCCCCAATTCCAACCCTTGATGCTGAGTGCCAAGCAGGGAAGTAATGGGTTCCATTTTTGTATAGTCTTTGGTAAGACTCGGCCGGGGTTTGAACTTACAACCTACCGATCTCAGCGCGGACACTCTAACCACTAGGCCACTGAGTAGGTTTTGGATGGAGACAAGTCAGCAGCGCAGATACGTCACCAAATGATGCAAAGACGAGTGGTCCATCCTGGGTGCCGACTTGGAACAGCTAGCGCTTGTCCGTGGAAGCTGATCCAGGTCACCTGATAACCTCTCCACAAAGGAGAGGGGGCAGAGCAGAAAAGAGACAGCAGATCAATGGTCTCTTTAAAGGCTATAATTTATAAATGAGTTTAAAGATGGGACTTTAATGCTTCTACTGAGATAGCATCTCTAACTGTTGCCGGTTGTGCAATCAGGAATACTGGAGCCTGCATAGAAAACGCTCTAAAGCCCGCAGACTTAAGAGCGTTAAATCACCATAAATGGGGTTAAATCACCATAAATGATTCCCGGGCGCGGCACCGCTGCTGCCCACTTCTCCCCTCACCTCCCAGGGGGTGAACAAGGGTGATGGGTCAAATGCAGGGAATAATTTCGCCACATCTAGTATGTGTGTGACAATCATTGGTACTTTAACTTTAACTTTATTAGCACACACCCTCTGGTCCCCCTTGTTGAATAGGGGAACCACCACCCAAGTCTGCCACTTTTTCGGCACTGTCCCAGACTTCCATGCATTGTTGAAAAGGCGTGTCAACCAAGACAGCCCCTCAACACCCAGAGACTTCAGCATTTCTGGACCGATCTCGTCAACCCCTGGAGCTTTGCCACTGTGGAGTTGTCCAACTACCTCAGTGACTTCACTCCAAGAGATTGACGTCGAACCCTCATCATCAGGCTCTGCTCCTGTCAGGGAGGGTGTGTCTGATGTCGTTGGGTTCAGGAGTTCCTCAAAGTGCTATCTCCGCCGCCCTACGACTTCTTCACTTGAAGTCAGCAGAGTCCCATCCCTGCTGTACACGGCTTGGATGGTTCCCTGCTTCCCCCTTCTTAGGTGCCGTATGGTCTTCCAGAACAACTTTGGTGCCGCCCGATAGTCCTTCTCCATGGAATTTCCCGAACTGCTCTCACACCCTCTGCTCGTCCACAGTCACAGCTGCTGCCCTTCAAGCCTGTCGGTACCTTGAAACTGCTCCGTAGTCCCCTAGGATAACATACCCCGGTAGGACTCCTTCTTCAGTTGGAAGACCTTCTGGCCACAGCTTGCAGCTGCAGCTTTAGCAATAGAGGCTTTGAACATTGCCCATTCCTGTTCAATATCCCCAACCTCCACAGGGATGGCAAAGATGTCCCGCCGGAGGAGGGAGTTGAAGTCCTTCCGGACAGAGGACTCCTCCAAACGTTCCCAGTTCACCCGCATTACACGCTTGGGTTTGCCAGGTCTGTCCAGAGGTTGCCCCAACTCACCACCAGATGGTGATCAGTTGACATGTCAGCCCCTCTCTTCACCCGAGTGTCCAAAACATACGGCCTCAGATCAGCTGATACGATTACAAAATCGATCATTGATCTTTGGCCTAGGGTGCTCCGGTACCAGGTACACAAAAGCATCCTTATGCTTGAACATGGTGTTTGTTATTGCAAGTCCATGACTAGCACAGAAGTCCAATAACAATCCACCACTCAGGTTCAGATCAGGGAGACCGTTCCTCCCAATCACACCGGACCAAGTATCACTGTCACCCCCTGCCGGCGCCCCATACAGGACTCCAAGCAAGGCATGCAAGAAGGCCGAATACTCTTAACTCTTGTTTGGTGCGTACGCACAAACAACGGTCAGAGTTTTCCCCTCCTCCAACTCTAAGGCGAAGGGAGGCGACCCTCTAGTCCACTGGGGTGAACGTACAGGCAGTCAGCCGAGGACTTGTGAGTATCCCCACACCTGCCTGGGCCCTCACACCCTGAGAAACTCCAGAAGTGAACAAGGTCCATCCCTTGTCCGGGAGTGTGGTTTCAGAGCCCTTGCTATGCTTAGAGGTAAGCCCCACCAGATCCAACCGGTAGCACTCCACCTCCCGCACCAGCTCAGGCTCATTAGAAAATTATTTATTTATCTACTTGTTCATTTACTGTTAATATCCGCTTACTTTCTCTTTTAACATGTTCTATCTACACTTCTGTTAAAATGTAATAATCACTTATTCTTCTGTTGTTTGGATACTTTACATTAGTTTTGGACGATACCACAAATTTGGGTACCAAGTAGTTACAGGATCATACATTGGTCATTATTGAAGTCCTCATGTGTCCAGGAATATATTGAGTTAATAACATAATATTAATTTGAAGAAAAAATTAAGATTTTGTGATGCTTAAAAATATTGATGTAATCATAGTAATAATCGACTAGATACGGTCTTGAACTTGATATCATTACAGTGGATGTCAGGTGTAGATCCACCCATGGCGTTTGTTTACATTGTGAGGAGGGTGAGCTACGGTGTATAGTGAAACATGTTTAGCTATTCCTCGACCTGCAGGGATGATACTTTTAAGAAATCAACTTTATTTTTCGCAATGGATTAGTGATTTGGAAGTAGCTAAAATACTGCAGACTGCAGTTGGACGTTAGCCGCTAGCTAGTTAGCCATGTCTTAAAGCATCTCTTCCTGAGGGCATTTCAGTGTTATAACTTCACCTTTATTGTTAGTTTTTAAACCAAAATGCGTCCGTTCTCCCTTTTATGTCTACACACTGTGTCTGCTTGTAAGTACTCTGTCTTTGTGCACTGCCGAACATGCTCCTCTGCTCGTAAAACCAGCAATGTCACGACGTGATGCCGGTGCGGCGTCATGCCCATTAAAAGGAGGGTATGGCGAGACCGGTATAGTACCGAACATGATTCATCAGTCTCACTGTATTTTACTAGTTTCGGTATACCGTACAATCCTAATTGTTGTAACTTATGTGTTATATAGTTCATGTGTGATGATCATTCATAATTTGCATGCTTGATTTAATTGCTGGCCCTGTGATGAGATGGCGACTTGTCCAGGGTGTACTCCGCCTTCCGCCCAATTGTAGCTGAGATAGGGACCAGCGCCCCCCGCGACCCCAAAGGAAATAAGCGGTAGAAAATGGATGGATGGATTTAATTGCTGATAAATTGATCTATTATTATTTACAGCTAAAAAGAGTTAATAGTGAATTGATTTGACTTGTACATGTATTTGATCTTGATTATTTAAGAAACAATGACACTGGATTAATTTGTTTTCTATTATGTAGCCGAACAAAGAGTTAACTAAAATACTGCATGTCCCATAATTCCTTGCTGCACAACCAGATGTAAAAAAAGAGCGGGAGCAGGTGCATTGTGGTTGTTGAGATTGAGCGTTACGAGCCTACGGGTGATGAATGAATGACAGATAAGAAGATATAGGGATCGTTTTGTACCGTTTGTATCCCCATTTTTTATTATATAAAGTAAAACTTTATTTATACATTTATACATTGAAGTCCTGTCCAATATTTGATCGTAGTTAATCTACACTAATAACTGCAAACGTATGCATCGGTCTGTCAGCGACGAGAAGAACAATTCAATGCTCTTCCACCAGATGGCAGAACAACAACATTAAAGGCCTACTGAAACCCACTACTACCGACCATGCAGTCTGATAGTTTATATATCAATGATGAAATATTAACATTGCAACACATGCCAATACGGCCTTTTTAGTTTACTTAATTGCAATTTTAAATTTCCCGTGATTTTCTTGTTGAAAATGTCGCGGAATGATGACGCGTACGCGTGACGTCACGGACTGTAAGGAAATATTAACGCTGCACCAAACACGGCTAAAAGTCATCTCTTTTCATCGCATAATTACACAGTATTTTGGACATCTGTGTTGCTGAATCTTTTGCAATTTGTTCATTTAATAATGGAGACTATAAAGAAATATGCTGTTGGTGGAAAGCGGTGGATTGCAGCTGTCTTTAGAACCCGAGAGACAGCCGGTGTTTCTTTGTTTGTCGTGAAGCGGAGTGGTCAAGCGAACATGTTTTCTCTACATCAACCAGCATGTTTTTGGATGGAGAAATTGTGATATATATCTTACCGGAGACATCAATGGATTATTCGTCATTCTGCAGCAGCTGTCATGTCAAAAAAAGGCAGCTGTGAGCCTGGCTCCTCGGCTTCTCTCTGAGACACTGCGTGTGCACCGCAGCCATCCGACCTCGAGGTATGTGTTGAGTAAATGTGATCTCATTGTAATTAATGCTGTTTCTGTGTATCAAGAGAGAGGCTTGCTGTTGTTGTTTTGCGCCTCCAACAGGTTATATACGGTAGTGCAGGCTCGCCTGTGTTATCATCACGTGATCTCTTCCAGTTCACTTCGCGGGAGAGAATATGATGGACTCACAGAAAGAAGCGCGATGAAGTTGTGTTCTATTTTCCACAGTTACCGATGTTTTGTTTCCCGGTGCTGTGAGGCATTGTACTGAACCATCCTTAAAATAAACCATCATCTTTCTTTTATATTCAACTGGAGTATTCATTGAAGATGAGTGAAGAAAGAAGAAACCCAACAGGTTATGGGCCCAGACATGCAACGGGAGGAAGATGGCAGCGCCTGGTCTTCGATGGAGACGAGGACAACTACGAACTTTAGGAAGTAAAATTTATTGGTCGCATGAGACTTGAAGGTTTAAAGGACACAATACTTTCCTCTGGTGAAGTGGACCCAGAGAAGAATGCAGAATGTTTTGCAGAGCTAATCCAGTTTCTAGACGACAAAAGTCTGTCGTTGGTGATGAGAGACGATGGTCACAAAGCACTACAAATTTTACGGCGCCATTATGCCAGTGATGGTAAGCCAAGAATTATTTCCCTGTACAACGAATTGTGTTCCCTGAAGAAAGTTTCAGAAGAAACTATTACAGACTACACCATTAGAGCCGAAAAGATAGTGACTGCTTTAAGAAATACAAAGCAAGTAATAAGCGATGAGTTGAGCATTGCTATGGTTCTGCGGGGCTTACCGGAACCATACAAACCATTCGTCATTCACATGACACAGAGCAACGATGAAGTGACTTTTGTGGAGTTCAAGAGCAAACTACGAAGCTACGAAGAGACAGAGAAATTTGAACACAAACCAAAATCAGACAACGTAATGAAAGTGGACATAGCGTCAGCAACGTGTTATGGATGTGGGAATCGTGGACATTTTGCGAGAAATTGTCCCCACAAAACAACACCAAAGTGGTGCAACTACCACAGAAGCACAACACATACAGACGAGACGTGCAGAAGAAAAACCAAGCCTAACTCTGCTAAACAAACTATGGAGAATGAAGAAGATTCAAAGGAAAGTGGCACCTCCTTTGTGTTCCAAGCCAGTCATTTGGTGCTTCCAGACGGCATCAAACAAAATGGACTGATGGTGGACTGTGGGGCGACGTCACACATAATCACTGAGAAGAGCAAATTTACACGATTTGATGAGACTTTTAACCCAATCAAACACTACATGGAGTTGGCTGATAGAACAAGGAAGAACAACGTGGCTCTGAAGAGAGGCGATGCAGTGGTTCTTCTACGCAACACGGAAGGGAAAAGTGTCCCCGTCACACTGAGGAACGCCTTGTTCATCCCAATCTACCCACAAGACTTCATGTCGGTGAAAGCAGCCACGACTGATGGAGCTCAAGTGATCTTTGAAGAAGGACAAAACCGGCTCATCACGAAAGAAGGAAACACCTTCAAGTTAGAAGTACACGAGAGACTGTACTACCTCAAAACGGTAAACCATCAAAAACCATACGATGACTCTGTGCATGACATGATGTCAAAAGACAAAGTGAATCTATGTTGTGATGAAAAAACATGGCACGAGATCTTGGGGCACTGCAATGTGAATGATGTGTTGAAGCTTCAAAATGTTGTGACAGGCATGACAGTTACAGGAGATATACAAAGATAGAATGTGACATTTGTACACAAGGAAAATTCACTAACACTAGGAACAAATTACCTGATGTCAAAGCTAGTGCACCCCTAGAGCTGGTGCACACTGACCTGGCCGGCCCCATTGACCCCATTGGATTAGATGGGCATAAATATTCAGTCTCATTTACTGATGATTATTCAAGGGCAGTATTTGTTTACTTCTTGAATAATAAGAGTGAAACTACCCTTGCGACAGAGAAGTTAATTGCAGACGTTTCCCCATATGGCAACGTCAAATGTATGCGCTCAGATAATGGAACTGAGTTCACTGGAAACGATTTTCAAACACTTTTGAGAGAGAAAGGTATCAGACATGAAACCTCGTCACCTTATTCTCCTCATCAAAACGGTACAGCTGAAAAACAGTGGCGAACACTGTTTGAAATGGCAAAGTGTATGCTACTAGAAAAAGAGTTACCAAAAACATTATGGCCTTATGCTGTTCAAAGTGCCGCCCATATTCGGAACAGATGTTATAATGACAGAACAAAGAACACACCATATTTCATCCTAACTGGAAAGAAGCCCAACATTTCAAAAATGTGGGTGTTTGGCTCGGAGTGTTACGCATACACTCACAGTCACAAGAAACTTGAACCAAGGTGTGAGAAAGGAGTATTTGTGGGCTATAGTAAAATTAGTCCAGCATACTTGGTCTATGATCCACAGTCAAGAAAAGTGTCAAAACACAGACTGGTAAAATCCACCAAAAAGAACACTGCAGAAAAAGACACACAAACAAATGCATATGACTTGGACATCCCAGATTGCGAAAGCAATGAAACAAAACTACCTGACACTGTGTCAGAAAAATCAGGGAGCTTCGAAAGTCAAACTGTAGCTCAAAATGATGTTGATAACCAAACACAAACTCTGCAAGTAGAGGAAGATGTGGTGTTAGATGATGCCACAACTAACATAGAGACTAGGATAGAACAAAGAGGTCGTTACCCAAAGAGAGAGAGAATTGTTCCTCCAAAATACTTAGAGGAATATGTAACAAATATTGATGATATCAATGAAAGCCATGACATTATTGATCACTGTTGCAGGGCAGTGTGTGGAGTCGCACAGACGTATAAAGACACCCTGATGTCATCAGAGGCAGCCAGCTGGGAAAAAGTCATGAAAGACGAATTGGCATCTCTCAAAGAAAATGACACATTTGAACTAACAACATTACCAAAAGGGAAAAATGCAGTAGGCGGAAAGTGGGTTTATGCCCTCAAAGAAAACACAGAGAAAGCAAAGCTTTTCAAAGCTAGATATGTTGCCAAAGGATACAGTCAAACTGAAGGTATAGATTATCAAGAAACATTTGCACCAACCGCAGACATTACTTCTGTGCGTGCATTGATGCAAAGAGCTGACCAAAATTACCTCACCGTCCACCAGATGGGTGTGAAAACGGCATATTTACATGCCCTCATTGATGAAGAGATATACCTAGAACAACCAGAAGGTTTTCAGAAAACATCGGACACAGGTGAAAAACTAGTATTTAGGTTGAAGAAATCAATCTATGGCCTAAAACAATCAGGAAGAAATTGGTACAAACTTCTAAATGACCATTTAGAGCAAAACAATTTCAAAAGAAACCTATTTGATCAATGTGTCTACCGAAAACAAACAGAAAATGAAACAGTCATTGTCATCATCTGGGTGGACGACCTGATCATTGCTGCAAGTAGCAAAGAAGCACTTGAGCAATTCAAAAACATAATGAAAGCCAAATTCAACATGAAAGACCTCGGTAAGATATCTTATTTCCTGGGTATTCATTTTGAACAGAAACAGAATGAAATCAAGATGGATCAAAAGATGTACATACAAAAGATGCTTGAAAGGTTTGGCATGTCAGAATGCAAACCTAGAAGCACTCCTGAACAGAAAGTAGAACTGAACAAAAATCCAGTTAATAGACAGAGGTCCAACATATTGATGTCAAATATCATTTCATTCGTGAGGCACTCACTGAAGGGAAAATTTAATTGGTCTACTGTCCTACAGAAGACATGGTTGCAGACATCTTAACCAAACCTACTACAAGAGTCAAGATTGACAAATTCAAATGATTTTTTTTTTTGTGGAAACTAATGTGTTTCACTGTTTCATGGTCATGAGATCAAGGGGGGTGTTGAGTAAATGTGATCTCATTGTAATTAATGCTGTTTCTGTGTATCAAGAGAGAGGCTTGCTGTTGTTGTTTTGTGCCTCCAACAGGTTATATACAGTAGTGCAGGCTCGCCTGTGTTATCATCACGTGATCTCTTCCGGTTCACTTCGCGCGAGAGAATATGAGAGACTCACAGAAAGAAGCGCGATGAAGTTGTGTTCTATTTTCCACAGTTACCGATGTTTTGTTTCCCGGTGCTGTGAGGCATTGTACTGAACCATCCTTAAAATAAACCATCATCTTTCTTTTATATTCAACTGGAGTATTCATTGAAGATGAGTGAAGAAAGAAGAAACCCAACAGTATGTCTTTACAATCTTTAAAATCTCACTAAAACACTATTAAAACAATAAGCAGATAAGGGATCTTCCAGAATTATCCTAGTAAATGTGTCCAAAAACATCTGAATTGCCCACAATGCAATCGCCTTTTTTTTTTTAACTTAATTTATTATTATTTTTTTTTTCTAGTCCTTCGCTATCAAGATCCCCAGCCACGAATCTTTCATCCTCGCTCAAATTAATGGGGAAATTGTCGTTTTCTTGGTCCGAATAGCTCTTTTTGTTGGAGGCTCTCATTATAAACAATGTGAGGATGTGAGGAGCCCTCACACGGGTGACGTCATCGTCTGCGACTTCCGGTACATGCAAGGCTTTTTTATTAGCGACCTAAAGTTGCGAGCATTATCGTCAATGTTCTCTACTAAATCCTTTCAGCAAAATATGGCAATATCTCAAAATGATCAAGTATGACACATAGAATGGACCTGCTATCCCCGTTTAAATAAGAAAATCTCATTTCAGTAGGCCTTTTAAGCTGTGTGTCCACCAATTGTCACACGTTTGTTCGGTGATGTACAGTGATTTTTTTATAAAGCAAAAAATCCATCTTGGCAAACACTGATCTGATGAACTATTTGTTTACTGGACGGTTGTCTGTTATTTTTCTGGTTGAAGAAAACAATATTCCACGATGATGCAGCTCAATAATCATAACCCACATAAATTCATAATAGAAATAAAATACCAAGAATGTAAATGTTCCAAAAGTTAAGCCCCCCAACACCCTCGCTTACCTGCGACTACATTTGTCGTAATGAAGACACGCAGCTTAGAATTCATGCAATCGCTCCTCCCGAAAGTAATCAAATACTTCAATTCTTGCAGAGTAAAATAATCATGACTCCAAAAAAGACTGGAAATAATCCAGAACCCAGTGGGCAGGAGGCTTGCAGACATCGTTGAGAACTTGTCGAATTAGGTCCTGACGTTGAACAACTCAAACCTAACGTTGAAACATGCTTTTTGACAACGTTTAATCAATTTTGGGTTCTGACATTGATTTATTTTATAAAATTTTGGTCATTTCTAACAAATATTTTACAACACAATTACAATGTTGAACCAACATGCTTTTTGACAACATGTATTCCATGTCAGGTTATGACGTTGATTTGACCAAGAAATATGATAATTTCCCAACCAACAACATTGTCTCAATTTACAAATACAGCAATTTTGCAACGTTGTTTAGAAGTCCATTTTAAAAAACATATATAGTACAGGCCAAAAGTTTGTATGCACGTACAACACCTAAAGGCCTACTGAAACCCACTACTACCCACCACGCAGTCTGATAGTTTATATATCAATGATGAAATATTAACATTGCAACACATGCCAATACGGCCTTTTTAGTTTACTAAATTGCAATTTTAAATTTCCCGGGAGTTTCGTCTTGAAAACGTCGTGTAATGATGACGTGTACGCAAGACGCCACAGGTTTTTAGGAAGTATGAGCGGTGCACACACACACAGAGCTAAAAGTCGTCTGCTTTAACAGCATAATTACACAGTATTTTGGAGATCTGTGTTGCTGAATCTTTTGCAATTTGTTCAATTAACAATGGAGAAGTCAAAGTGGAAAGACAGAGTTGGGAAGCTTTAGCCTTTAGCCACACAAACACACGGTGATTCATTGTTTAAAATTCCTGGAGGTGAAACTTTACTATGGATCAGAGCGTGGTCAAGCGAACATTAATCACGACCGAATGTCAAACAGCAGGTTTTGGTGAGAAAATTGTGGTTAAAAAGTCGCTTCTTACCGGAGAAAAGCTGAGCTTGTGCTGTCCATAGCTGCCGTCGACTCCCCTGAGACACTGGCGTCAAGACACACGGGGAGACACACCCCCGACTATCAGGTACTGTTAAACTCACTAAAACACTAGCAACACAATAGAAAGATAAGGGATTTCCCAGAATTAACCTAGTAAATGGATCTAAAAACATCGGAATCCGTCCCAATGCAATCGCGTTTATTTTTTTTTCTAGTCTAACGCGCCGGGCAGTTTTTTGGCAGGGCGGCGTCATTGACAAACCAACTTGTGTGTAGCGAGAGAGAGACCATCCTAGTTGTGATTTAGCGAGACTCTGGTTAGGCTTAGGGTTTCTCCATATTTAATAGCCTAAGACAATATATATCAGAGTAACTTTGGTATGATACGGGTTTTCTCCTCGTATGCACTCTCACTGAGGTCACAGGGGCAATTATTTGGCAAGCCTATGCCCCGACACGCTTGGGCACTTATTTTGCAGCGAGGACTTATTTCGCTTGACACCGGCAACACCGATGCATCGGCGCATGCGTCTAGCTCATAGAGCGAAACCCCGTGTCGGTGCGCGTACCGCTCTTAGAAAGTCACGTGACCGATCATGAGCTGTTTTGGTCACGTGACCGATACGCGAACTGTGTCGCACTGGCCCCTGCGCGCCAAACTGTGTTTATAAGGAAGCACATCTGTCAACGAGATGCTGCTGCCAACAAAATCGCCGCACTTCCGTCGTTGGTCATTTGTACTTTATCGTCGTCGGAGATCATTTCCACCGTGTGGGAATATTTTGATCATATATCGGAAAAAAAGGTATTTGTGTTCATTTCCTTGTCGTTTCATCCTTTTTTCTTTCAAAGTTTCTAGCATTGTCCCACCCACACAAACATCCAATTGGTTACATTAAAAAGCGGTAATCTCTTCGAGAGCTCATTTGGTAGAGTAGAGGACTGTAGTTGTTCATGCTGAGTTCCTTAGGGCACTTGTTCAAAACCAGCTCGAAGCCATTACCTTTTTACCATGAATTGATTAACGTGGACCCCGATTTAAACAAGTTGAAAAACTTATTGTGGTGTTATCATTTAGTGGTCAATTGTACGGAATATGTACTGTACTGTGCAATCTACTAATAAAAGTTTCAATCAATCAATCAACAGTGCGTATTCAGAGCGCATGTGAAAAAAAAAATATATATATAATAAAAATTCCCAGTCCACAAGTATACTCATTCACAACACGTTCTCTTAGATTTCCATGTTATGATACATGTGCATACCATTTAGTGGTCAATTGTACGGAATATGTACTGAACTGTGCAATCTACTAATAAAAGTTTCAATCAATCAATCATGTTCACATTATTTCTTGACTGTATCTAAAAAAGATAAAGATATTTTTATTTAAATGAAGATATGAAATAATCCTAAATGAAATACAATGATTTGGTTTGTATTATTGTATATACTAGGTCAGTGTTTTTCAACCACTGTGCCGCGGGACACTAGTGTGCCGTGAGATACAGTCTGGTGTGCCTTGGGAGATTGTCTAATTTCACTTATTTGGGTTAAAAATATTTTTTGCAAACCAGTAATTATAGTCTGAAAATGATGTGTTGTTGAGTGTCGATGCTGTCTAGAGCTCTTCCATATCAGTAAGTGGCAGTGGGTAGCTAATTGCTTTGTAGATGTCAGAAACAGCGGGAGGCAGCATGCAAGTAAAACGGTTTCTAATGCTTAAACCAAAAATAAACAAAAGGTGGGTGGCCCTAAGAAAAGGCATTGAAGCTTAGAGAAGGCTATGCATAACCAAACTAAAACTAAACGAGCTACAAAAGTAAACAAACACAGAATCCTGGACGACAGCAAAGACTTACTGTGGAGCACAGACAGCGTCCACAATGTACTACCGAACATGACATGACAATCAACAATGTCCCTACAAAGAAGGATGAAAACAACTGAAATATTCTTGATTGCTAAAACAAAGTAGATGCGGGAAATATCGCTTAAAGCAGGGGTAGGGAATCTATGGCTCGGGAGCCAGATGTGGCTCTTTTGATGACTGCATCCGGCTCTCAGGTAAATCTGAACTGACATTGCTTGACATGATCAGTAATGAATAATTCCACTTTTAATCACAGTGTTAAAAAATAATGTTCCAAATATAAAACATTCTCATGTATTTTTAATCTATCCATCCGTTTTCTACCATACCTATTCAAGAAGTTGTGTTAATGGTAAGAAGTTATTTATTTATTATTGGTCAGTGTGGGGCTTGCCCTCCCGGGGGGTCTTAACACCACCAAGCATCGACATGAGAGCCTGTTTCAGGGTTACAATATTGTTTTATTTTTCAATAGTTTCCAGCAGTTGTCTTTTTCTCTTTCGTTCTCGCTCGCACTCTGGCTCCAGCTCCAACCCTGTCTCTCCTCCTGGCTGCTGTTTATAATAGAGCGACAGGTGATTAGATAACAAGGCCCAGGTGGGCCATCTACGCACCTGTCGCTGATTTCGAGGCCGGTCCTGGCACACCCCGCTTTGCTGCAGGCCCGCATGCCACGCCCCCTCCACAGTTAGCTTCAGAATAACAATGTTATTACAAAGAATAAGAGACCTATTATACTCTAAAAATGTTGGTCTTACTTAACAATGCACGTGTTTAGTTGTGTTCAGTGTTGAAAAACACATTATATGGCTCTTACGGAAATACATTTTAAAATATTTAGATTCTTGGCTCTCTCAGCCAAAAAGGTTCCCGACCCCTGGCTTAAAGGAAGACATGAAACTGCTACACTGAAATACCAACAAAAAAAAGAGAAAAGGCCACCAAAATAAGACTGCAACACAAGAAGTAAAACACTACACACAGGAAAACGGCAAAAAAGTGAAAATAAGTCATGATGTGATGTGACAGGTGGTGACAGTACACCTACTTTGAGACAAGAGCTGTAGTGATCCATGCTTGCTTATGCTTTAAGGTCAAACCCAACAATTGCGACAACCACATTTTACTGTTAATTTCTGTTGGTGGTGTGCCTCCGCATTTTTTCAACGCAAAAAATGTGCCTGGCCTCAAAAAAGCTTGAAAAACACTGTATTAGGTCACAAAATCAGTGTCAGTTGAGTCAGTCCATAGGTTGCCTGTAGGGATTTTTAATGTCCAGCAGTTGTCAGTATTTAGTAACACAGTATCAATACAGTTTTGCAGTGTTTCGAAACAATACATGAAGCCTCATCAACCCATCACTAGCGTGCGGGTAAAAACATGATTTAATCTTGAATCTCTAAAAAAAGGTGAAAACAAAAAGGCGCACAAGGCGAACGCACAATTTGGCGCAGACAACAAAACTAACACTTGGAATGAACTTTGGACATGAAACAAAAGTAACTAACTGTTGCATGAAAAGAACAGAACGGATAGCATGAAACAAACAAGACTTACTGTGGCAAGAACAGAGCATGAAACAAACAATGACATCAGAAGGACTGACTGGAAAAGCCACGCTTAAATACTGCCTCTGATTTGTGCTCGGGAAGCAGGTGAGCGAGCGAGCACTAATCAGAGACAGGTGAATACATTAAGTAACCATGGCGACAAAACAAGGGAGTGAAAAAAAACAGGAAGCAATGGAGTCTTAAACAAAACCGAACATAACTAAACAAAACATGATCACAAGACATGACACTCATCATATGAAATATAACTACTTCACCAATTCCATCCATCCATCCATCCATCCATCCATCTTCCGCTTATCCGAGGTCGGGTCGCGGGGGCAGCAGCCTAAGCAGGGAAGCCCAGACTTTCCTCTCCCCAGCCACTTCGTCTAGCTCTTCCCGGGGGATCCTGAGGCGTTCCCAGGCCACCCGGGAGACATAGTCTTCCCAACGTGTCCTGGGTCTTCCTAGTGGCCTCCTACCGTTTGGACGTGCCCTAAACACCTCCCTAGGGAGGCGTTCGGGTGGCATCCTGACCAGATGCCCCAGCCACCTCATCTGGCTCCTCTCGATGTGGAGGAGGAGCGGCTTTACTTTGAGTTCCTCCCGGATGGCAGAGCTTCTCACCCTATCTCTAAGGGAGAGCCCCGCCACCCGGCGGAGGAAACTCATTTCGGCCGCTTGTACCCGTGATCTTATCCTTTCGGTCATGACCCAAAGCTCATGACCATAGGTGAGGATGGGAACGTAGATCGACCGGTAAATTGAGAGCTTTGCCTTCCGGCTCAGCTCCTTCTTCACCATAACGGATCGATATAAATATAAACAATATATAAATAGTACTTCACCAATTACTATTTATTTATTTATTTATTGTTATTGCGATTACTTATGGAGTATATTGTAAATAAATTAAGAACAGGAAGTGAACTTAAATAAGTTTAAGCAACTGTTATGTAAAAGAAAAGGGATAGGATTAAATAAGCTCTGTTTCTTACTACTCCTTTTCGAACACGTTGAAAAGAGAAACTGGAAATTGTGATGTATCATGTTGTATTCTTGCATGTTCCAAATAAACTCAAATTCAAACTCAAACTCAAAAGTTTGGATACACCTTCTCGTCATTCAATGGGTTTTCTTTATTTTCAAGACTATTTACTTTGTAGATTGTCACTGAAGGCATCAAAACTATGAACATATGTGATGTTACGTACTTAACAAAAAAAAGGTGAAATAACTGAAAAGATGTTTTGTATTCTAGTTACTTCAAAATAGCCACCCTTTGCTCTGATTACTTTTATGCACACTCTTGGCATTCTCTCGATGAGCTTCAAGAAGTAGCCACCTGAAATGTTTTTTTTTACTTCACAGGTGTGCTTGTAGCTCATCGAGAGAATGCCAAGAGTGTGCGAAAAAGTAATCAGACCAAAGGATGGCTATTTTGAAGAAACTACAATACAAAACATTTTGTTCAGTTATTTCACCATTTTTGTTAAGTACATAAATCCACATGTGTTTATTCATAGTTTTGATGCCTTCAGTGACAATCTACATTTTAAATCGTCATGAAAATAAAGAAAAAGCTTTGAATGAGGGAAGGTGTATCCAAACTTTTGGCCTGTACTGGATGCTTAGTCAACGTTGTATCAATGTCTTGTGCCTGCTGGGAAATGGGGCCACATGTGACATTTTGGACGGCTCTTTCTTCAAAATAGCCACCCTTTGCTCTGATTACTTTTTCGCACACTCTAGACATTCTCTCGATGAGCTTCAAGAAGTAGCCACCTGAAATGTTTTTTTACTTCACAGGTGTGCTTGTAGCTCATCTAGAGAATGCCAAGAGTGTGCGAAAAAGTAATCAGAGCAAAGGGTGGCTATTTTGAAGAAACTACAATACAAAATATTTTTTCCGTTATTTCACGTTTAAGTACATACATCCACATGTGTTCATTCATAGTTTTGATGCCTTCAATGACAATCTACAATGTAAATAGTCATGAAAATAAAGAAAATGCTTTGAATGAGGGAAGGTGTGTCCAAACTTTTGGCCTGTACTGGATGCATAGTCAACGTTGTATGAATGTCTTGTGCCTGCTGGGAAATGAGGCCACATGGGACATTTTATTTGAATAAGTTAACATTAGTGACTGTATTTCAGCTACCCTTGCATCTGCGCATGCGTATAAAATGTAGTCAGCAGGGTCAGCACTCTCCACATCACGTCCTTACTGGTGGACGTTTCGCAACATGTACTCAAGTTGTCATCTTGTCACAATGGTGTTTTTTTTTTGTTGCGTCGTCAAGTCGTCCTAAGAATGACTCTTCCCTTCGGTTGCCACACTTGTCTTGAAGTCGGCGGCGCCAACAGGAAATTTTGTTCAGAGGCATTTCGGCTTGTTTGGAAGGGAACACTTTTTTTGTGGCATCAGCAATAGAAACAATGACTTCCTAAGAGTTTTACAAAAAAGGGGAAATGACACAGAACACCAATCAAACACATTACATCATGAAAAAGGTACAAAACATAGTATTACTAAATGGTGGAAACATACAAATACAATTACAAAACCTGAGGGTTCCTGGTTCAATCCCCACCTTCTACCAACCTCGTCACGTTCGTTGTGTCCTTGAGCACGACATTTCACCCTTGCTCCTGATGGGTCGTGGTTAGGGTCTTGCATGGCAGCTCCCGCCATCAGTGTGTGAATGTGTGTATGAATGGGTGAATGTGGAAATAGTGTCAAAGTGCTTTGAGTACCTTGAAGGTAGAAAAGCTTTTGCAGTACAACCCTGTGGAAGGGGCGTGGTCCACGCGTCCCCTGTGGGCAGAGTGTGTGCAGGAGACGGCTATGAAGCAGCTGACAGGTGAGTGGATACCTCAGCTGGAACAAATTATCTATTCACCCGTCTCTTTATTAGCAGCGTCGAAGACCATGAGGGGGAGGAGAAACGGGGAGAAAGCGGTCAAGCACGCACGCAGGAGCAAGAACAACACAAACATGAGCTACGATGCATGAAAAAGCTAAATAAAAGACTTGTCAAACCTGGCATCCGGGCTCTGCAGCCATTTCTATCAGTCCAAAAGAACTTACAAGGGAAAGAGTTCCACAAACCCATTTACCATTTTATATAGCTCTAAATCACAAGTGTCTCAAAGGGTTGCACAAGCCACAATGACATCCTCGGTTCAGATTCGGGCAAGAAAATAACTCAACCCAATGGGACACAATGAGAAACCTTGGAGGGGACCGCAGATGTGGGGACCACCCCTGCCCTCCGGGCGACCAGTGCAATGGACGTCGAGTGGATTTAGCAAAATAGTGTGAGAGTCCAGTCCATAGTGGGACCAGCAGGGAATCATCATGAATGGAGACAGGTCAGCAGTGCAACTGATGCACGGATGAGTGGTCCACCCCGGGTCCCGACTTTGAAAAGCTAGGGTCTCATCTATGGTCACCTAATTGTGATGCTTAACTGGCATCGTGGTGCGTGTTTGCGTTCTCTCGTGGATGTCAGCGGAATGGAACACAGCGTGAAGGTAAGAATGATCATTTATTTACACTAAAGAACCAACCACGAACAAAAACACTTGCACGAAGGCACTAACAAAACCAACAGAAAGCGCTAGCATGAGCTAGGGACAAACAACAGAATAGCGCGGAAGCTAAAGTACACAAAAGTAATCACCACAATGCGGGAAGAGCGACGTCACCTGTTGCATGGAAGCAAATGTGAATCCGAGACCGAATGAAAAACAAGGGCAGGCTTAAATAGAAGGGATAATCAAAGGCAGGTGCGCGAGAAAGACAAACGGCAGGTGACACAAATGGGTTACTATGGGAACGGAAACCAAACAGGAAGTGCCACCAGGAACTGAGGAAGACAAATACTAAACAGAATGTGATAACAAACAGAACAAAACCAGAATATACCATGATCCAAGTAATGGATCATGACACTAATAACCGCGCCACACAGGAGAGGGTGGCAGAGCAGAAAAGAGACGGCAGATCAACTGGTCTAAAAGCGGGGTCTATTTAAAGGCTAAAGTATACAAATGAGTTTTAAGATGGGATTTAAATGCTTTTACTGAGGTAGCATCAGCGAACTTTTACCGGGAGGGCATTCCAGAGTACTGGATTCCAAATAAGAAACATTCTATAGCCGGCAGACTTTTTTCGGCTATGGGAATCCCTAATAAGAGTTCTTTGATTTCTGGCCGGGACATATGGCACATTATAATCAGCAAGATAAGATGGAGTAAGACTGTTTAGTATTTTATACCTAAGTAGTAAAACCATGAAGTCACATCTTAAATGCACAGGAAGCCAGTGCATGTGAGTCAGTATAGGCGTAATGTGATCAAACTTTCTTGTTCTTGTCAAAAGTCTAGCAGCCACATTTTGTACCAACTGTAAAGTATTAAACTAACTTTTACCTCATAATCATTGATGGGCAAGGTACTTGGAAAATGTAGTAAGCTAAGTTAAAAGTTACGCTAATTTAAATGTAGCTAAGCTACAGCGGAAGCTATCCCCAGTGAATTGTAGGAAGCTACACTACAAGCTACAGGGCAGAAGTAGCTTGTTATATTGAAGCTACATACATCATACTTGCCAACCCTCCCAATTTTTCCGGGAGACTCCCAAATTTCATTGCTCCCCACGAAAATTTCCTTAAATTCATCCGAATTCCACCCGGACAACAATATTGGGGGCGTGCTTTCAAAGCACTGCCTTTAAAGTCCTCTACATCTGGTCATCACGTTTTCTTTTCCTCCATACAAACAGTCACATAATCTATGCGGCTAGAGCAGACACACATATGCAAATGCGAGGCATACTTGATCAACAGCCGAATAAACAACTTTAACACTGTTACATATATGCGCCACATTGTGAACCCACACCAAACAAGAATGACGAACACATTTCGGGAGAACATTCGCACCCTAACACAACATAGGCACAACAGAACAAATACCCAGAATCCCTTGCATTACTAACTCTTCTGGGACGCCACAATATTACACCCCACCTACCACCACATCTTAGAATATTAGATGAAGAACGCCGTTATAATTTTGGTTTACGGAGTAAACAACTAAAAACTAAGGTTTTGGGCATTGTGTTCTCTAAATGCATACATTTGTCCTATTTTTGGCCAAGGACACGTGTTTTTGTGGGTTTCCTGGTTGCCGTTTTAATCACTAAAGGAAATGTAATCTGCAGGAGAAAATCCCTCTGCCATTTTCAAGGATTTTTTTGGAATGGTCAGCTCGTTCAAAAAGTAGCTAATTATCGCCAAGCGACTGGAAAATGTAGATAAGCCACGTGTAGCTTCTTACCGCTCATCACTGCTCATTATTTGCACAGTGGGGCATGAGGGGAATGGAGAAATGCTCGCCAGCTACGCTACACTATGCATGGCTCACATTACAAACAATCAAATGTATGATTTATTGGATTATTTGTGGGGAACAAAATTCGCTCAAAAAATGACTTGCAGCACTTGATTTTCGGCATTTCCTTATTAAACCATAACCTAATACAGTCATGTTTACATTTTTAACATACAAAACCCCAAAACCAGTGAAGTTGGCACTTTGTGTAATTTGTAAATAAAAATAAAATGCAATGGTTTGCAAATCCATTTCAACTTATATTCAATTAAATAGACTGCAAAGACAAGATATTTCATTTTTCGGGAAGAGGAGACACACAGCTCGTAACGTGGGAATGGAGGCAGGCTGCAGGGACGACGAGGAGGACAAGAGACAATGAACAGGATGGGCGAGAAAACATACAGAGCAAAGAGCAGTTGTCCATTTGGTCCCGCTGGCAGCAGACGTTCTTTCAAGTTGACTTTGGGTAAGCGCACCATTTATGTCAGCATAGCTTGGCTCCAAGTTCCACCTTAATATCAGCAAACCACGCAGACCTAACTTTTCGGCTCAGTAGTACGAGTTGCAAATTACTACTAGGAACTCAAAACGTCCGACTTCCCCGTACAAATGGAATTCAGCTTTTTCTCTTTTCTTCAGGAAAGCGGGAGACGAGAGCAAATGAGAGCACTACAGAATTAGAGACTACATGCAGGAAAGAAAAGCTGAGACACTTTATGTTTCAATCTTTGCTAAAGACTAGCAAAATGTGTTATCTTGATACTGCTTTTTGTTTGGCTTTTGCATATTTCTAAATAATAATACATGTTGTGTAATGTTTTGTCAATGTGTCATTGAAAAACATACACACGCTGGGCCTTTTTGGTTTTTGTATACAATGTGTTACGATTGGGTCGCATCTTACTGTGGGGTTTGTTCTCCCGGGATGTAGAAGGACCACTCCGGACAAGGCGTGCAGATAGGAACATGATTTAATCTTCGTCAATCAAACACGTACCAAAAACAGAAATCAAGCAAAAGGTACCGACACACGGGAAGCTAGGAGGCAAGAAATAGCTCTCTGATTAGTGGTCGACAACAGGTGAGTGTGCCGACTACTAACCAGAGGCAGGTGAACCCAATTAATCCCCATGGAAACTAAAACAAACCCAGAGGTGCACAAACAGGAACTAAGGGAGTCTAAAATTAACAAAAATGACCAAACATGATCTGGGCCACAGATCATGACACAATGGTTATTTTTCGTAGCATTATTAACATAACATTACTATGTTGAGCGTATAAATAAATTAACATTTGATATGCACCTGGGGATAGGTTGATTGGCAACACTAAAATTGACCCTAGTGTGTCAATGTGATGAGGTGGCGACTTTTCCAGGGTGCACCCCACCTTCCGTCCGATTGTAGCTGAGATAGGCTCCAGCGCCCCCTGTGACCCCAAAGGGAATAAGCAGTAGAAAATGGATGGATGGATGTTTATACATATTTAAAAGCGTTGTATTATTTTTACATTAGAAATTAATTTTACATGTGTTTTGGTATCAAATCAATTTAAGCAACGATAAATGTGAAGAACCATAATTGGGGGCCGAAACAGACTGTTCTTTTCTTTTTAAGCGAGCCAAAAAGCTGAAATTCACACCACTGGCAGAGGCCAATCAATATTGGCACATAGATTCTTATGAAAACTACTTCGGCTTCATCTAGTTGTACGCCAAAGAATCACTTGATTAAAGTACAAACCCCATTTCCATATGAGTTAGGAAATTGTGTTAGATGTAAATATAAACGGGAAACAATGATTTGCAAATCCTTCTTAACCCATATTCAATTGAATGCACTACAAAGACAAAATATTTGATGTTCAAACTCATAAACTTTATTTTTTATTTTTTGCAAATCATAATTAATTTAGAATTTCATGGCTGCAACAAGTGCCAAAGTAGTTGGGAAAGGGCATGTTCACCACTGTGTTACATCACCTTTTCTTTTAACAACACTCAATAAACGTTTGGGAACTGAAGAAACACTAATTGTTGAAGCTTTGGAAGGGGAATTCTTTCCCATTCTCGTTTTATGTAGAGCTTCAGTCGTTCAACAGTCCGGGTCTCCGCTGTCGTATTTTACGCTTCATAATGCGCCACACATTTTCGATGGGAGACAGGTCCGGACTGTCGGCGGCCCAGGAAAGTACCCGCACTCTTTTTTTACGAAGCCACGCTGTTGTAACACGTGCTGAATGTGGCTTGGCATTGTCTTGCTGAAATAAGCAGGGGCATCCATGAAAAAGACGGCGCTTAGATGGCAGCATATGTTGTTCCAAAACCTGTATGTACCTTTTAGCATTAATGGTGCTTTCACAGATGTGTAAGTTATTCATGTCTTGGGCAGTAATGCACCCCCATACCATCACAGATGCTGGCTTTTGAACTTTGCGTTGATAACAGTCTGGATGGTTCGCTTCCCCTGTGGTCCGGATGACACAATGTCGGATATTTCCAAAAACAATTTGAAATGTGGACCCGTCAGACCACTAAACTTTTTTTTTTTTTTTCCAAGATGGCGCTGCTGTAGTGGCTGCTGTTGGCAGGAGCTCTGTGCTCTTGTATCATCCTTTTGTGTTTCCCTCTTGTTTTCATGTGTTATTATATTTTTTTGCCTTTTGCCTGTGTGACAAGGGGTGTCACTTTCGTGACCTTTGTGGTGCTTTTTTTGTGAACTTCTGGATCTGCCTCCCGGGAGCCTTTTGGCCATGGAGACCAGGTGCTGGGTCTCTGCCACACCGGAGTCGCTTTGGAGGGACTGGAGGAGATGCGGATGAGGGGACAGGGCTGCGGAGCTGGCACTGAGCGCTGGGACGGAGAGGCTTTGCGGTGTCTTGGCTGGGTGAGCAGGTGTCGGACACCTCAGTCTCCTTGGACGTATCATCGCTCATCCATGCGGACTGGACACTGGCCAGGAGTGGAGTCGGCTGTCCTGGTTGCTTTGTTGGGTCTGCTCCTGTCTCTGGCCATGCTCCCTCCACCCCAGCGGACGATGGCGTGGAACACCGCAGAGGCCACCACAGTGGATATGTTTCTTTTACTTTTTATTCATAGCTGTATGTAGAAGTGTCTGGTTGTATCTGCTGCTTTAATGTCTTTAATGTCCTTTGTGTTCTTTGATGTTTGATGTTTCCCTCTTACACACTTGTAAGAGGGGTGTGTACTACGGCTATGAGTTGTTGTTTTTTTCCCTTGGCCTCAGTCTGCACCCCCTCTCCAGGGCCCAGGCTAAGACCGATTTTTTTATTTTATTTTAATCTTCTATTTTTTTCTCCCCCCCTTGTTTACCTGTATCTCATCTTTTTTTGTAAGGGGCGCTGGAAGCCGGCAGACCCGTCAGCGATCCTGTTCTGTCTCCCTTTAATGTTTGTCTGATCTTGAATGGGATTGTGCTGAAAATTATAATTTTCCTGAAGGAACTCTGCTGACGGAATAAATAAAGTACTATCTAATCTCTAATCTAAACACTTTTCCACTTTGCATCAGTCCATCTTAGATGACCCCGGGCCCAGAAAAAACGGCGGCATTTCTGGATGTTCTTGATAAATGGCTTTCACTTTGCATAGTAGAGCTTTAACTTGCACTTACAGATGTAGCGACAAACTGTATTGGTTTTGACAGTGGTTTTCTGAAGTGTTCCTGAGCCCATGTGGTGATATCCTTTAGAGATTGATGTCGGTTTTTGATACAGTGAGGGATCGAAGGTCACGGTCATTCAATGTTGGTTTCCGGCCATGCTGCTTACGTGGAGTGATTTCTCCAGATCCTCTGAACCTTTTGATGATATTATGCGCCGTAGACATTGAAATCCCTAAATTTCTTGCAATTGCACTTTGAGAAACATTATTCTTAAACTGTTTGACTATTTGCTCACGCAGTTGTGGACAAAGAGGTGTACCTCGCCCCATTCTTTCTTGTGAAAGACTGAGCATTTTTTGGGAAGCTGTTTTTACGCCCATTCATGGCACCCACCTGTTCCCAAATAGCCTGCACACCTGTGGGATGTTCCAAATAAGTATTTGATGAGCATTCCTCAACTTTATCAATAAATATTTCCACCTTTCCCAACTTCTTTGTCACGTATTGGTGGCATCAAATTCTAAAGTTAATGATTTTTTGCACACAAAAAATGTTTATCAGTTTGAACATCAAATATGTTGTCTTTGTAGCATATTCAACTGAATATTGGTTTAAAATGATTTGCAAATCATCGCATTCTGTTTATATTTACATCTAACACAATTTCCCAACTCATATGGAAACAGGGTTTGTACACAATTCTTCAGTGTTACTGTTCAAACTGTGTGTAATGTAAACAGTGGCCAAAACCATTACCTATACTTGTTAAATAAAACTTCCGCCTTATTTTTAATGGATACTTAGGGCTACTACGCTACTTTATTTTAATGTTAGTCATTATGGTGGAGTATTTTCTGAGGTGGTGTTTAGTAAAATAAAAGTTTGTGAACTGCTGTTAGTTCTGAAGCTGTTGTTTTCACTGTTGTCCAGCAGATGGAGTTATTGTCAAACAGTATTTGCATGCAGAGCGGCAACAGTGAATCATTTCATATTATCGACACTTACACAGTAAGAATAAAAAATATTATTGAGGACAAAAAACAAACAAACGCAGGAACAATTGTGGTTATGTTGTGAAATATTCTCTATTGCAATACTGTTGCAATATTGGAGATTTTGATGATTCAGGCGTGTCTAGGGGCAAGTCAGAACCTACTAGCGTCGTTTACCGGATAGAATCTCGTCTTGTATTACTTTCATTTCACAGCAATGACAAAGTACTTCTCACTCTCTGGTACAAAGTACCAAGTACGTCGTGATAGCCAACAAAAGGGAAAAAACTAGTTAGTGTAAAGACAGTGCTAAGGTACCACTGTACAAGAAGTTTATTACTATTTGATCCCATACTAAGCAAAAAGCATTGTGACCCACAAAGTGTTTTTGTACATATTCATACAAATGAGTCCTGTACCTTTAAGAAAGTATTCCTAATCTGAAGTTGTGATTTTTACAAAATACAGCTTCAAACCTTTACACCACCTGGGGCAAGACCAAAGGGCTGACCTCGGTAACAAGACCTGCTGGAATGTACTAGATGAGCATCAATGGATTGGAAATGTACAAAATACAAGAACAAAGATTTCTACACTGAATACTAAAACCACCCTGGAATCAAATACTAATACTGTCATGCCTGTGAAGCATGTCTTATGTTTGATCATGTTATGTTTAGTTTTTTGGACATTAAGCTCTTGCGTTTGCACTTCCTTGTTTTCTTTGTCAACATGGCTACTCATTAGTTCCCACCTTGTCACGCCCCCGCCCTCAGTCCCGCACCTGTTTCTCATTACCACAGCTACTATTTAAATCATTTACTTTCTTTCCATCGGTCTGGGAACTTTGCATTTTGCCTTCATGCCGGCATATTGCTTACTGCTTGCTGCACATCCTTCATGCCCTCGATCACCTGCCACACACCTTGCTGTTCATGCCTCTTGTTTTTTTCACAGTGTAGCTCCTTTCGATACACGGCAACACAGGGAAGTTCTTTTTTGTAAAACGGTCGTTTATTGACTCCTTCTTGCTGTATACGCCTCCACACCAACGGCAACACCAACGCCTTGAGAACTTACAAATGCAGTACAATACAGTACATTAGTCTTTGAATTTACATCAATAAACACTTGGAAATCAATTAAATTACAAAAAATACAATACCTCGTTGGCTGCTTGTAACGAAAAGAGGTTCTAATAATCACTTGCTTTAAGTTTTACACGAATCATCGAATACACTCAAATATTTTGAGGAGCTGAAGACAACGTGCTCAAGCACCCTCCCCTCTTGCATGTTCTACTTTGTTTACGGTCCGTGTGGTCGCAACATCACAACAATCGTTCCGCTTTGCAACACAATTAACACAATACATTTACATTTTGCTCAGGATATTTTACAATCACACATTTTCTAATAATATTTTATAACTCTGCATCATTAACTTATTTATTAATATTTATTTATTTATGAAACATATTTAAAGTATAAACACTCTCAGAAACAGCTACACTCCCACCAAATCACTCATTGACCTGAAATGTGGGATTTTCCTTCTTTATCAAACCAGTTTCAAGCATCTTTATGTGTGTGCGTCTTAGGTGGCTTCTACTATTGTTACTATTTTATGAATAGGTCTTTCTAGATTAATCAGTCGTGTGTGAGGTTTGCCCTTGTCAACAGTAGTCTCACTGAGCACCAGTTTCAGCTTGCGCACCATGCCATCTCTTCCAGGCTGAGCTTCGACTACTCTTGCGAGCTTCCATTCATTTCTTGGGGTACACTCGTCCTTTAATATCATAATGTCGTTCACTTGTGAGTTCCTTGATGGGCTGTGCCATTTCTGTCGCTGTTGTTGGTTCAGCAGATATTCTCGCTTCCATCTTTGCCAGAATTCATTCGCCAAGAACTGCACCTTTCTCCATCTCTTGTGCAAATACAAATCCTCTTTACAGAACTGGCCTGGTGGTGGCAGTATTACTGCAGATTTCATGGTGAGAATATGGTCTGGTGTAAGAGGCTCTGGAGCCGTTGGGTCATGAAGATTCTCAACACTCAAAGGTCGGCTGTTGATAATGGCCATTGTTTCATACGTGAGCGTCTTCAAGCTTGTGGTGTCGAGTCTGTTAGCCCACTTGTCAAGCATGGTCGTCAGGATGCTTCTAATCGTCCGAATTTGACGCTCCCAGACTCCACCCATATGACATGCTGATGGGATGTTCACAATGAACTCACAACCAACTGCTCTTTGGCGCTCTTGATCCATGCCCTTGAGTAGCTCTGCAAATTCTCTTCTAGCGCCCATAAAATTTGTTCCCTGATCACACCTCAGTTGTCGTACGGGGCCTCTGATCGCGATGAATGTTCTGAGAGCGTTTATGAACGCATCAGTGGTCATGTCGTCTAGGGTCTCTATATGCACTGCTCTAGAACATAAGCAGGTGAAGATCAATCCATATCTTTTAAGTTCTTTTCTTCCGACCTTTACAAGAAATGGACCAAAACAGTCGAGCCCGCAGTAGGTAAATGGAGGGCTTGTCAGAGTTCTTTCCTTTGGGAGATCTGCCATTTGTTGAACTTCTGTGGTTCTCCTGTACCTTCTGCATGGGACGCACTTGTAAATGTGTGAGGACACAATACTTCCGCATCCAAGAATCCATATTCCATTTGCGCGTATCTCATTCATTGTCATCCCTCTTCCTTGGTGGTGTACACGCTCATGGTGATATTTCACAATTAGGTCTGACACATGTGATTTCCTTGGCAATATTGCAGGGTACTTCACGTCATGATGAAGGGCTGACTGCGACAACCGTCCTCCCACCCTGAGTATATTGTTTGCATCAAGGTAAGCATTGAGCCGGTAGAGCTTGTTGCGTTTGACAAGTTTTTCAGCTCCATTGCATTTGAGTTTGTTTATCTCATCAGCAAAGGCTTCCTCTTGTGTGAGCTTGATGATGAAGAACTCTGCTTCACGTCTCTCTTCAAGGTTTGTAGTTTGGTCTGTCCCTACTTGACTTCCACTACGTCTCCTGACACATTTCTTCAGTCTGGCGACAGCTTTCACAGCTCTTCACCAATCTGAGAACTTGCTTAGACGGCTGATCAATGGGTTTGTGGTTTCGGCCTTGACGGTATGAACATAAGCTTTCTGCAGTTCTGGGTCAGCGTCATCCACTTCTATTATTGCTTCTTTGACTGACAGACTTGGTTGCCAAAGGAAGTCTGGTCCCTTCAACCAACATGAGTCCTTCAACTGGGCTGCACTGGCTCCTCTAGACGCAATGTCTGCTGGGTTGTCTTCAGAATTGACATGGTGCCATTGTGCAGGGTTGGTACTGGATTTGATTCGCTGTATGCGGTTCGCAACGAATGTATGGAATCTCTTGGCATCATTGTTCACATAGCCTAAAACTACTTTGGAGTCAGTCCAGTAATATTCGTGTAGTGCTTCAATCTCAAGTTCTCTTTTGATGGAATCACCATTGCGCACAGATGTTACTGCAGATGATAGCTCGAGTCTTGGGATTGTGGTCTGTTTTGTGGGGGCAACCCTTGCCTTTCCCATGACGAGTGAACAGCTGACCTGCCCAGTTTCACTTATGAGCCGAAGGTATGAGCAGGCACCATGGCCTATGCAACTTGCGTCTGAAAAGTTGTGCAGTTCGTATTGTGAGGTCTTTCCAAACTTGTCAGGTAAGTACATTCTTTGGATTCTCATGGATGCCAATTCAGGTAAGTCTCTCAGCCATGACTCCCACCGTGGGCAGACCTGTTCTGGAAGAGTTTCGTCCCAGGTTACCTTCTCGCTGCACAGTGTCTGGAGAATCTGCTTACCAAGCAGTATAAATGGCGCCACAAAGCCAAGTGGGTCGAAGACAGAGGCAATAGTTGAGAGCACTCCTCTTCTGGTAAGCTGTTTGTCCTTAACAATAATTCTGAATTGAAATTTGTCTGATTCAACACACCAATGCACACCGAGGGCTCGTTCGATGTGTTCTCCTAGTGCAATGTCTTGATCTTTGATTTGGGTGCATTCCGTTGGTGGCACTGAGTTGACGACATCCTTACTGTTAGACACAAACTTGTGTAGTCTCAGGTTTCCCGTTTTGCATAGGGCTCTTGACTCTTCTATCAGGCTGATTGCCTCTGTAGGTGTGCAAACGCTTGTTAGGCCATCGTCAACATAAAAGCTTCTTTGGATGAACCTTATTGCCTCTTCAGTGTAGCGTCCACGGCCTTGTTCCGCGAGGTGTTTGAGAGCAAAGTTGGAGCAGCCAGGTGACGAAGCTGCACCAAACAAGTGCACACGCATCTTATACACCGAGGGTTTAGAGTTCATATCTCCTTCGTCCCACCAGAGGAACCTCAAGTAGTCCTGGTGTTCCTTTACGACATGAAATTGGTGAAACATCTTCTCAATGTCACACATTATGGCGATTGGGCCCTTCCTGAATCGAATCAGCACACCAACCAAGGTGTTCGTCAGGTCTGGTCCAGTTAAGAGGTGATCATTGAGCGATGTGTCTTGAAAACGTGCAGAACAGTCAAAGACTACACGTATCTTCCCTGGTTTGTGGGGGTGGTAGACTCCATGGTGCGGAATATACCATGCTGGTTGCTTGTGGAGTTCAGACTGTGAGACCTTGACAGCATCTCCACTAGTGATGATGTCATTCATGAAATTGACATAATCTTTGCAGTAATGCTTATTATTTCTTACTCGTCTCTCCAGTGCTGCTAATCTGTTAGCTGCACATCTTTCGTTACTTGGAAGACTGGGTTTGTCTTTCTTGAACGGTAGTGGTAGCTCATAGTGTCCATTTTCTTTCTGTCGTATCCCCTCTTTCACTCGTGACATGAAGAGAAGATCTTCTTGAGAGACCGGATTGTTGTCTGTTGAGTGGTCTGCGAAATCCATTTCGAGCATCTTAATGATTTCTGAAGGACCTAGTCCTTTACCTGATGTCAACCTCTAAGTCGACTTAGAGGTTGTACGGCAGGAGTCACTTGTCTTACAATGACCCTATGGCTCACACCAATTGGGTCTTCTAACTCAGCTGCTGGCTTGGAACAGCCAACAATGCTCCATCCAAGGTCGGTTTGCTGACCATATGGATGGCCTTCTTCTCCGCATAGTGTTTCTATGGGAAGAAGAGCTTGATGGCAGTTATAGCCTATTAGTAGGCCAACTTGGCACTCCAATGGTGGAGGAATTTTCTGGACCAATTGTTCAAGATGAGGCCATTTTTGGGCTGTCTCTGTGGTGGGAATGTGCGACCTCTCAGCAGGAATGAACTCGCGTGAGAAGAGAGGTGGTAGTGAGATCATTTTTTCTAAGTCATATCCTCTCACTTGCAGGTTAGACAATTTTTGACAGGGTATGACTGTAGAGACTGATGACATTGTGGAAAGCCTTAGACAGACATTCTCCTTCTTTGTGTTGAGCCTTTGAGCAACTTGGTCCAGGATGAATGTTGTGTCACTCTGCGTATCCAGCAACGCATATGTTAGGATCTCTTGCTCAGGCTGTTTTGTGGAAGAGACCCAGGCGGGTACTATTGAGGATGTATGTGAGCCTTGATTGCCTTGGGCAACTCTATTGGTAGTTGCTGTTGCAGTTGCAGGGATTTGCTCTGTTCCTCGTGCTTTATTTGAATCACTCTCCACTTTGTTTGATGAAGAACCTTTCTGAAAGTTGTCATCATGCAAGCATGTTGGATGTCTTCTTCGACGGGTATCGCACTTACTTTTGTCCTCACAGCTTCTAGAGTGATGACCGGTCTTTAAACAGCCAAAGCAAAGTTTCTCTTCTTGTACAAACTTGATGCGATCCGGGATTGTCTTTTCAGCAATCTTTCTACACTTCTCCAGGTGGTGTCGAAACTTCTTGCAGAAGACACAAGAGACAGTGTTCTGTGTTGTATTTGTTGACGTTTTTGCCTTTATGGTTTCAGTTCTTGTCTGTCTTGGTTTCTCATTCTGTAAATTCTTGAGTGCTTGTACAGAGGATATGGGGCCACATGCCAGATCAGCTTCCCTTGATAAGAAGTTCACCAACTCTTTGAAAGAAGGATATTCAGCTTTCGCTTCTCTGGTTTCCAATGCTTTACGGTTCCATCTGGACACAAGCCAGTCTGGGAGCTTTGTCAAGATTTTCTGACTTTCAGTGCAGTCATTAAGAATCTCTAATGTCTTGATATGAGGTATTGCAGCCTCACAGCTCTGGAGAAAATCTGCTAGTTCTCTCAGTTCGCATCCATCTTTGGAGCTTACTCTTGGCCACGCATGCAGCTTATCTCTGAAGGACTTCCCAATTACGTAAGGGTCTCCAAAGCGCTTCTCTAGCAGCTTCCATGCAGTGTCATATGCTGCCTCTGTGCCGATCAGGAAGAGTCCTTCAACAGCCTTCTTTGCAGCACCACTTAGATACTTTCTCAAATAGTAGAATTTTTCATTTTTTGGAATACCTTTTCTGTCAATCAATATCTGATATGACAATTTCCAGTCGTTGTATTTTATAGGATCTCCCGTGAATCCTGTAGGTTCAGGTGTTGGGAGACGATTGGCACTCATGGCCTCAGCGAGATCAGTTGCTAAATCAGGACTTTGCACCTGCAAATTTGGTGGAACTTGTGGGACTGATTGAATGTTGGGATGACTGGGATTATGACTTGGCACTTGAGCTTGTTGAGGAATGAAAGGAGGACTTGATGCATTGAGGGTTTGTGTCTTATTGGGTTGTTTGATGTTATGTAGTAAACTAATGACTTCAGATTTGTCACTGAGTTCGTCGTACACCTTGACTCGGGCCTTAGCTGCATTCAACTTCTTGACTTCCTCTAAGCGCTCAAGCTTTCGTAGCTGATTTTGTATTGCCTGTTGTCTGGCTAGAGATTCAGCCTCAAATTGCTTCTCTTCAGCCTCTAGTCTTTGCAGTTCAGTGACTTCCTTGTCTTGCTCTTGTAACACTGACAAAACCTCTTTGGCCGCAGCTGCTTCGGCCACAGCATCATCTCTTTTGACCGAAAGGTTACTTAGGTGAGTGTTGTGTTCTAAACGAAGGTATAGAGACTTTAATGATGGACTTGATGAATTTAAAATGGAGCCGACATCTGGCCACTGTTCTTCATTCACTGCAGCATCACCGTCAATGAGTTGTTCAATCAATCAATCAATCAATGTTTATAGCCCCAAATCACAAATGTCTCAAAGGACTGCACAAATCATTACGACTACAACATCCTCGGAAGAACGCACAAAAGGGCAAGGAAAACTCACACCCAGTGGGCAGGGAAAATTCACATCCAGTGGGACGCCAGTGACAATGCTGACTATGAGAAACCTTGGAGAGGACCTCAGATGTGGGCAACCCCCCCCCCTCTAGGGGACCGAAAGCAAAGGATGTCGAGCGGGTCAAACATGATACTGTGAAAGTTCAATCCATAGTGGCTCCAACACAGCCGTGAGAGTTCAGTTCAAGCGGATCCAAGACAGCAGCGAGAGTCCCGTCCACAGGAGACCATCTCAAGCGAAGGCGGATCAGCAGCATAGAGATGTTCCCAACCGATACAGGCGAGCGGTCCATCCTGGGTCCCGACGAGCGGTCCATCCTGGGTCTCGACTCTGGACAGCCAGTACTTCATCCATGGTCATCGGACCGGACCCCCTCCACAAGGGAGGGGGGAACATAGGAGAAAGAAAAGAAGCGGCAGATCAACTGGTCTAAAAAGGAGGTCTATTTAAAGGCTAGAGTATACAGATGAGTTTTAAGGTGAGACTTAAATGTTTCTACTGAGGTAGCATCTCAAACTGTTACCGGGAGGGCATTCCAGAGTACTGGAGCCCAAACGGAAAACGCTCTATAGCCCGCAGACTTTTTTTGGGCTCTAGGAATCACTAATAAGCCGGAGTCTTTTGAACGCAGATTTCTTGCCGGGACATATGGTACAATACAATCGGCAAGATAGGCTGGAGCTAGACCGTGTAGTATTTTATACGTAATTAGTAAAACCTTAAAGTCACATCTTAAGTGCACAGGAAGCCAGTGCAGGTGAGCCAGTACAGGCGTAATGTGATCAAACTTTCTTGTTCTTGTCAAAAGTCTAGCAGCCGCATTTTGTACCAACTGTAATCTTTTAATGCTAGACATGGGGAGACCCGAAAATAATACGTTACAGTAATCGAGACGAGACGTAACAAACGCATGGATAATGATCTCGGCGTCTTTAGTGGACAAAATGGAGCGAATTTTAGCGATATTATGGAGATGAAAGAAGGCCGTTTTATTAACGCTTTTAATGTGTGACTCAAAGGAGAGAGTAGGGTCGAAGATAATACCCATATTTTTTACCGAGTCACCTTGTTTTATTATTTGGTTGTCAAATGTTAAAGTTCAATTATTAAATAGAGGTCGGTGTCTAGCAGGACCGATAATCAGCATTTCCGTTTTTTTGGCGTTAAGTTGCAAAAGGTTAGCGGACATCCATTGTTTAATTTCATTAAGACACGCTTCCAACTGACTACAGTCTGGCGTGTTGGTCAGCTTTAGGGGCATATAGAGTTGGGTGTCATCAGCATAGCAGTGAAAGCTAATACCGTATTTGCGTATGACGTCACCCAGCGGCAGCATGTAGAGTTGTTGTGCTCTTTTAATCATGAACTCAGACATCGATACACATGCATCCACTTTACGTCGCACATCTGCATCAGGAGCTTGCATTTGACGGAATTCCTCATATACTGCCTTCACATTTGCACATGTTGCTTGTAGATGATCCATCGACTTGTTTAAATCTTCCTCTGAGATTTCATCACTCATCAACTCTTTGGCTACTTTTGCATTATACTTCCATTTCTCATATGCAAGTTTGTAACTGCGATGTATGCCTTTCAATTTTTCTTCTTGAAGTCCTTTCCCTTTTTCCGTCAAGGTTTGAGTTCTTCCGCTTCTTCGCACAGTGTCTTCTCCTTCTGCAGCAAGGGCATTAACCTCAGGCTGAGCTAATGAGTTTGTGTGCTGTCCTGTAATCTTTGAGTTTGTGTCAGACATATTGAGATAATATGAGGCTTGTCAATTGACAATGTTTTTGGCAATGAAGGAGTTAATTTAATTTGGTAGTAGGCTAATAATTTGAAATACCTACTGTATGTAGACTACTTTTTATACTTGAATACTGTTTTCTCTCGTTAATGTTGTGAATGCTTCCTACAAATTTGTGCAAACAGTTATTAATAAAGAAGAAGTTACTTGGGCCTATTTTTAATTATTAATTAAAATGCAGGCCCTTTTTTTTTTTTAAATTGATATTTTATGAAATTAAATTACCAGTAAGCCTATTTAGTTACCTTAAAATGGACTTTGCTTAATTAACAGGAAATTCACCAATCTTGGTCAAACTCAAAAATGCCTTATAGCATATAGCTGTCTTAATTACAGACACTTGCAAATCTTGGTTTAACTATTAAAATGACTGAGACACCTGCTGGAATAAACTGAAACTACACACTCTTCCTGTTGAATTATGCGCTGTTAGAAACCTTTAAAGTCTTCCTATTTTACGGTTTGACTAATAATTTGCAGTTAAACATATATAGTAAAACAATGTCAGCAAGTGATTTTAAACATTCATACAAAGCACCGTTTGCAAAGTGATACACCTGAGTCCTTGTGAATTCCAGAAGCACGCCTCTTCTCCCACCACTCTGCTTTGGCGGGCTCTTTAGACACGCCCTGAAACTCGACTTGATTGACAGGCAGGTTAATCTCCGTTGCTCTCATGCGCGTATGATCCCGTGTCTCTTCTACCCGCGGAGGCAGTCGAGTTCTCACTGTAGCTCCTTTCGATACACGGCAACACAGGGAAGTTCTTTTTTGTAAAACGGGCATTTATTGACTCCTTCTTGCTGTATACACCATCCACGCCGACACGCCTCCACACCAACGCCAACGCCAACGCCTTGAGAACTTACAAATGCAGTACAATACAGTACATTAGTCTTTGAATTTACATCAATAAACACTTGGAAATCAATTAAATTACAAAAAAATACAATACCTCGTTGGCTGCTTGTAACGAAAAGAGGTTCTAATAATCACTTGCTTGAAGTTTTACACGAATCATCGAATACACTCAAATATTTTGAGGAGCTGAAGACAACGTGCTCAAGCACCCTCCCCTCTTGCATGTTCTACTTTGTTTACGGTCCGTGTGGTCGCAACATCACAACAATCGTTCCGCTTTGCAACACAATTAACACAATACATTTACATTTTGCTCAGGATATTTTACAATCACACATTTTCTAATAATATTTTATAACTCTGCATCATTAACTTATTTATTAATATTTATTTATTTATGAAACAATATTTAAAGTATAAAAACTCTCAGAAACAGCTAAACACAGTAAGTGTTTTGTTTTAGTTGTTTATAGCCATGCCATCGTGCTGTTTTTGTTTATAGTTCATTCATGCCATTGAGCAAGTGTTTAGGTTTCACGATTATAGTTATAGCCTAGTATTATACCTCGTTGTGAGCGCCCTTTGTTCGATTATTTTTTTATTTAGTGTATAAATAAATAACCATGTACCTGAACTCACGCTTGGCTCGTCCCGTATCCTCTCTGCATCGAAGAAGCAAAATTAATCCACGTCAAAGTCCTGACAAATACTACTAATCTAATTCTATTTGATAAAAAATGGTTGTTTTTTACATTCCGTCTCTCTGTTAAAATACATCTTACGTTACTTTTATTGATAACACTCAGTGTTTAGGGCCAACATGGCACATGAGGTTGTATAAAATGTTTGTATACATGTGTAATAATTGTATTCATGTGTAATAATTGATACAGTACTTAACGTTTAACTTTTATTACTATAATTACTTCCAATAAATGGTAAATGGTTGGAATTGTATAGCGCTTTTCTACCTTCAAGGTACTCAAAGCGCTTTGACACTACTTCCACATTCACCCATTCACACACACATTCACACACTGATGGAGGGAGCTGCCATGCAAGGCGCTAACCAGCACCCTTCAGGAGCAAGGGTGAAGGGTCTTGCTCAAGGACACAACGGACATCACGAGGTTGGTACTAGGTGGGGATTGAACCAGGGACCCTCGGGTTGCGCACGGCCACTCTTCCACTGCGCCATGATACCGATATTGGAGCCTTGAGTATTTGCTAATATCGATAATAATCAGACAAAATATCAGCATATTTATTTGAAATATGCTGATATATGAAAATGATAATATGCTGATATATGAAAATTATTAAAAATATCATTTTTTTTATTTTGTAATGTGGAATGTTAAAAAAGGTGTGATCAAATAAAATTAGTCGAAGAGAACACAATAAACTATTATTAACGTATGGTGCCTTTAAAAGAGAACTGCACTTTTTGGGGGGAATTTTCACAATTATTGTGAGAGACAAGACGATGAATGTTATTTTTTTATTTAATTTTTTTGCATTCTTAATATTAAATAAATTACATCAAAAGTCTGCGTACAACGGAGCCTAAGGAGCCGCACAATTCCGCCTACAATGCCCTTAAAAAACATTTAAACACCTCCATTATGGGTTTATATACATGTGGGTATACATGTAATGTAGTAACAGGTACCTTTCAAATATTTAAATGGGTTATACCTGTATAGCGCTTTTCTACCTTCAAGGGAATCAAAGCGCTTTGACACTATTTCCATATTCACCCTTTCACACACACATTAACACACTGATTATTACATTTTAACATAAATGTAGATAGAACATGTTCAAAGAGAAAGTAAGAAGGTATTAACAGTAAATGAATAAGTAGATTAATAATACATTTTTACAGTTTGTCCCTCATAATGTTGACAAAATAATAGAACGATTAATGACACAATATGTTACTGCATATGTCAACGAACTAATTAGGAGTCTTTGGTTGTTTACTTAGTACTAAAAGACAAGTTGCCTATTATCTTCCCTATTTTATTTAAGGACTAAATTTCAATAATAAACATATGTTTAAAGTATGTATTTTAATTAAGGTTGTTCATTTTATTTCAAAAATGCATCACAACATTCACTTTTTTCTTTCTTCATCACTGATTATTACTCAATGCAGACGTTTTAAAACATCACTTACAGTACAATGTCTGCTGTCATCAGAATGGCAAATGCTGGAATGTTCATGTATTCTTGTTTAGATGAAGAATGACACATAATCCTCGCAAAGAAAAGGGGGTTGGAAGCAAGCTTCTTTTTGTGTCCTTCTTGCCATTTCCAGGCCCTAATTGGCTGTCAAAGTGCAACAACTTGTCGGAATATGTCGTCATCCTTCTACTATCCAGGTGAGATGCATGATTTAGGATTTCCAATAAACTCCCAGGGAGCAAGGAATTGAGGAAACACCTCGCTAGTCGATCATGTCGAAATAGTACATGGGCTTGTGATCACATTGTTGCTATAAATAGAGTGTGTGTGTGTGTGTGTGTGTGTGTGTGTGTGTGTGTGTGTGTGTGTGTGCGTGCGTGTGTGTGTGCGTGCGTGCATGTGTGTGTGTGCGTGTGTGTGTGTGTGTGTGCGTGTGTGTGTGTGTGTGTGCGCACGCTTGTGTGGACATTATTTGCTTTGGAGAAGACAACGCCCGCTTGTTTGGAAGCCAGCTGTGTAAGTCCTGCAGGCTATAGGGCGTGGGCGATACTGCAAATATCCGTGTCGATCCGATACCAAGTAAACACACTGCAATAATTGCTGATACTGATCCATTTTTTTTTTTTTATTTGACATTTCAATGCTTTAGTTGGGTCTTCCTTGACTTGCTTTCAAGTTAATACTTCGGAATAAAAGGAATGCAACACTTGATTCTTCTCCACGGCTGTCTTTGTTTTTATTGGGGATTACGCCCCCCTCGACTCCTCCCCCTTTGTTTACGCATGTCAATGATTTAATTGCAGAGCAGAAGCATGCCTTCACAATGGCAGACAAACACAAAGATTAAGGTGCAGGGTGTGGTCTGCAGCTTTTGTCGCAGATCAATGAGTGACAGGCCTTCAGGCCGCCATCCTCCCAGGACAACAACTGTTCAGGAAGAATGGGAGGAATGTTTGAAGTTTGCACAAACTGCAAGAAAACGTGTATTATTATTACTATTTTTATTATTTATAATTTTTTTCCTCATTTAACCCTCCGTATAGTTGCTCCTCCCCTCCTACCGTGGGGTAAAAACACAAAAACAAAGAAACAACCCACACATTCCAGAAAAGCAATCATGTCCAGGCTTGTCAAGCTCCAACTACTTCATCACACTTTTCATCAGCAAGTTTTCACTTCAGTGGCTGCTGAATCGGTCATAAGAAGCTGGGAAGACTGGAAGTCTTTGCTGGCATGAAAGATAGTTTATGGGAACTAAAAGCTTCTGAGCAGTCTGATAATGGGCAGCCTGATAATAGGCTTTTAACAGGAAGTAGTCGTCCGTAGACATGGCGATAAGAACATCACAAGTGTCGTCTTTCTCTTCCTTTAATGGACTACTTCATGCTCGAAAAGCTTTGAGCCACCGCACACGACTGCTTTTAACATTCAACGCACACGTTTGTACTCATAGTGGTATAGGACAGTGGTTCTCAACCTTTTTTCAGTGATGTACCCTCTGTGAACATTTTTTTAAATTCAAGTACCTCCTAATCAGAGCAAATCATTTTTGGTTGAAAAAAAGAGATAAAGAAGTAAAATACAGCACTATGTCATCAGTTTCTGATTTATTAAATTGTATAACAGAGCAAAATATTGCTCATTTGTAGTGATCTTTCTTGAACTATTTGGAAAAAAATATATAAAAATAACTAAAAACTTGTTGAAAAATAAACAAGGGATTAAATTATAAATAAATATTTCCACACAAAGAAGTAATCATCAACTTAATCTTTGGGAATTGTAATAGAGATCCATCTGGATTCATGAACTTAATTCTAAACTTTTCTTCACAAAAAAAGACATCTTTAACATCAATATTTATGGAACGTGTCCACAAAAAACACAGAATATTGCATTGTTGTATTTTTTTTTCACAGTTTATGAACTTACACTCATATATTGTTGAAGTATTATTCTATAAATATATTTATAAAGGATTTTTGAATTGTTGCTATTTTTAGAATATTTTTTTAAAATCTCACGTACCCCTTTGGCATACTTTCAAGTACCCCCAGGGGTACGCGTACCCCCGTTTGAGAACCACTGGCATAGAACAATAACAACGTTAATATAGTTCAATTGTGGCATAAACCTTACAACTTTGTTAATGTGTCTGTGTCCTGACTTGTTTTCTTGTTTCTCTACTTCACATTCAAGCTATCTTGGTGGTTAGAATGGCTTTAAGTCTCTTCCTGCCTGTGGTTTTGCTATGTCTGTCACCGTGACTGCGTGGGTTCCCTCCGGGTACTGCAGCTTCCTCCCACCTCCAAAGACATACACCTGAGGATAGGTTGATAGGCAACACTAAATTGGCCCCAGTGCGTGAATGTGAGTGTGAATGTTGTCTGTCTATCTGTGTTGGCCCTGCGATGAGGTGGCGACTTGTCCAGGGTGTACTAGGCCTTCCGCCAGATTGTAGCTGAGATAGGCGCCAGCGCCCCCCGCGACCCCAAAAAGTGTCCAATGCGGCCCCCAAGTATAAAAGTTTGGACACCTCTACCTTATACTTTTACTTTGGTACATTTGAGTTTTATTCTAAGCCTTACATGTATTTATATCATCATTATATTTATTTATAACTATTTATTACTACTTGCAAAAACATATTATTTTGGTTTGTTAGAGAGACTTCTTCCAGCAGGCAGTGTCACATGACTCTGTTTCACCAATCCAAGTAAGAACTAGTGACCTTTGACTCCATTTCACCAATCAAACGGAGCCTGGCAGTCACATGACCACACTCAAACAACACTGTAAAAAGTGGCATGACATCAGACGAGGCAGCACGGCTCTTCAGTGTTTGCTTACAAACTATCGATATAATAAAATAATATTTATATCATCCGCTGTCATCTGTGTCAGTAGAAATGTTCCCATTTTTTCATACAAGAATTCCACTAGCACTTTGGACACCGCTGATACATTCTTGCTTGTTGCAAAAGCTGCCTCAGTTCGTCACGTCACATTATTTCTTGTTGTCCTCAATACCTTGTTTTATACGTCCAACTTAGTGTAATACGCAAAGGCTGAAATACCGGAAGTAACACAATTTTGTCTCCTATTTCAAGTGTTAGGATGAGCAATATTCAATGAAAGTTAACCTTGCTTGTCGTGGCCCAGTTTGAGTTTCTGCTCTAAGCTTGTTTAAATATTGACTTGGCAGTTAATCTTTAACCAGAGTCTCTCACTGTGACAGTCCTGGCAAAGCATCCTGGTTTTGTTCGACACAGCTTTAAGTTTTGTACATAGACAGGTAACAGAATGGGTCTTTTTCACTTTTGAATCGGTACCGGTACTCAACAAACAGATTTTCAGTACTTTTGTGTGTGTTCATGTGATAACAAATGTTCACTTCTTTAATAATAAAATATATATTTTTAAAATGTAACATTTGACAGGCAAGTCAAAGAGGATAACTGTGCTTCAGTTGTTCTATCTTGTTTTCGTACAATTCTAAGTATTATTTAGAAGTATGCTTCATTTTCAGTTTGTCCTTGGTGTGTTGCTGTAGTCAGGAAGTAGTCTTTTTTCAATACCTTTAATATGGCATTCCCCCCAGCAGACACAAGACCTTAAAACAACATTGTGAACTTGTTGAATTAGGTCCTGCATTGAGCAACTCAAACCTAACATTGGAACACTATGCTTTTTGACATTTAATCAATGTTGGGTTCTGACATTGATATGACCATTGAATTTTGGTCATTTCCTAACAATCCAACTCCAGACACTAATGTGGTCTCAATTTACAAATTAACTATTATGCTTAATTGTTTCAAAGTCAGTTTTAAAGGACATGTATGTATAATCAACGTTGTATCATTGAGTCCTACAAAGTGTTTCTACTGAAAGTATTGTCCTCCATACACACCAGCTGTTTGATTGTAACATGCACCCTAGTTGTAGTTTTCATTAACAAATTTGAAGGTGTTGAACTCGCCATGTAAAATCACTAATGCCAATGACATATCCAATGCACATTAGCATCCAGCTTGCGCAATTTCCAAAGTGGAACCTTACTTTTGAGTTGTTCCTATCAGGCGTGCTTGGTTTGTCTGCATGGAAGATAGCAACACTACTGAGAGACAGTCCGCTACAAATATGCCTGTCTGCAGCCAGACGTGACTTCACATGCAACAAAAGTATCAAAACATGGAGCCCTTTGATTTGACCTGAATCGGTACCTGGTAGTACCAACGGAATTCGGTCAGTACCTACAAAAGTATCGAATGTGTATCAGGGATGTGAACAACTCATGATTTGTTTTCACTTCAATATGGTGACGATTTGATTAAAAACTGATCCTGGATTCAACACTATTTAAAATTCAACTCCATCCATCTATTTTCTATCGCTTGTCCCTCCTGAAGTCGCAGTGGGGCTGCAGCCTATAGGCGGAAGGTGGGGTACACCCTAGAAAAGTGGCCAACTCATCACAGGGCCTACACGGATAGACAGACAACATTCACACTCACATTCACACACTAGGGCCAATTTAGTGTTGCCAATCAACCTATCCCCAGGTGCATGTCTTTGGAAGTGGGAGGAAGCTGGAGTACCCACACAGTCACGGGAAGATCATGCAAACTTTATTTATATATATATATATATATATATATATATATATATATATATATATATATATATATATATATATATATATATATATATATATATATATATATATCTATATCTATATATATATATATATATATATATATATATATATATCTATATCTATATCTATCTATATCTATATCTATCTATATCTATATCTATCTATATCTATATCTATCTATATATATATATATATATATATATTGGGGCTGTGAATCTTTGGGTGTCCCACAATTCGATTCAATATCGATTCTTGGGGTCACAATTCGAGAATATATCGATTTTTTCGATTCGATTCGATTCTCGATTCAAAAACAATATTTTTCCGATTCAAAACGATTCTGTATTCATTCAATACATAGGATTTCAGCAGGATCCACCCCAGTCTGCTGACATGTTAGCAGAGTAGTAGATTTAAAAAAAAGAAAGCTTTTATATTTGTAAAGGACAATGTTTTATCAACTGATTGCAATAATGTAAATTTGTTTTAACTATTAAACGTTCCAAAAATGTATCTTTGTGAAAATATTGGACAGAGTGTGTTGTCAAACTTATAAGATGCGATGCAAGTGTAAGCCACTATGACACTTTTTTAAAATTTTTATAAATGTCTAATGATAATGTCAATGAGGGATTTTTAATCACTGCTATGCCGAAACTATAACTAATATTGATACTGTTGTTGATAATATTCATTTTTGTTTCACTACTTTTGGTTTGTTCTGTGTCCTGTTTAAGTTTTCTCAATTGCTCTGTTTATTGCAGTTCTGAGTGTTGCTGGGTCAAGTTTGGTTTTGGAATTGGATTGCATTGTTATGGTGTTGCTGTGTAGTGGTTTGTTGGATTGATGAAAAAAAAAAAAAAATAGATTTTTTAAAAATGAGAAGCGATTCGGTTCATATTCGAATCAATTTTTTTCCCACACCCCTAATATATATATGTACATATGTATGTATATACATACACAAATTAATGTTAGCATGCCCAAATATGACTGAATCGTGTGTAAACCTCCTAAATTAGCTAACAAAGAAGCGTGCATACTAGCAATGGCGTAGGTATCCTATGTCAAGTAACTGCAGAATTTGCAAAAAAGCTTGCATGCCAATATTTAAATGCTAAGGATTGTGACCATGCCGTTTAAAAATGAGCTACGGACTATAGTTTGGACACCCCAGATCTAAATGCTTCACTCATGGTGCTGCTGTACGGTTAAAATGCTGTCTTTGGCACATTTTCACTTTGGATCTTGGAGGCAAAAAGTTTGAACATCCCTGATTTACACATTAAAATGCAGAACACAGTAATTGCACTTGTTTGTAATGTACACAACTACTGCAAATATTAAAGGTTGCATCATCTGGATGATAACACACAAACAAAGAATGATAACCAAAGTCATCAACGTGGCACTAAAACAAAATGTGTTACTAAATTCTTTTTCAATTTGACTACATTCTGGAACAATAATGTGACAATCAATTCTTAATCATCATTAATCTTAACAGCAAAAATATAAAAGGCAATTTCAACAATATTAAGCAATGTTTTTCATCCATTGATCATTATTACTAATCTACGTCCAGCATTGATTTATCGCATTATAAAACCATTTCAGTAACATTCACTAATCCTGGCCTCCAGGGCGACAAATAAAGTACGTTTCTTACAAGTAGCATCCCTGCAGGACGAGGAAAAGCTAAACATGCTTCACTACACGCCGTAGGAGGATACAATAGCTAACTGCTAACAACAAGCTCGCGCTCCTGAATGTAAATAAATGCCATGAGTGGATCTACACAGACATTGACTGTTATTATACCAAGTATAATTACAATACTACAATGATTACATTGATATTTTTTTATTGCCACAACAGTTTTTGTCATTTTTATTGTGTCAAGATGAGGGTTTTTCTACAGCTTACTGCGAGGATTGTTTGCGGGAACGACGCGTCCTACCTGCTCGGCGAAGCCTTCCTTGACGGCTGCCGTCTCTGCCGGCGCTTCCGGCACTGCAGCGCCGTCCCCGGGCCACACGGAGCTGATCAGGACCAAAAACCGCTAGGTCCGAACATCAAATCCCTGCGCTCCATGGGGGAATGGGGGAGCGTTTCAGCTTCCAAAGCCTTTAATACTTCCCACGTACCTTGGTCCATATCCTCCATGTCCGATGCGAAGTAAAGGGGTGCTGGCGACATTCTGTCAAGACGAGGGGTTTTTCGCAGCTTACTGCGAGGCTTGCAGGTAAAAACATGATTTCATCTTGACTATAAAGCAGTGGTTCTTAACCTTGTTGGAGGCACCGAACCCCACCAGTTTCATTCGTGCATTCACCGAACCCTTCTTTAGTGAAAAATAAAATGTTTATTTTTCAAATTCAAGACAAAGTTGTATGTTTTTGGTAACACTTTAGTATAGGGGAACATATTCTAAGTAACACAGACTTAATTTAGAGTTATTTGGACACTAGGAGAACATATTTTAAGTAATAGAATATGTTAGTTATTAGGTTGGGTTAGGGTCAGGGTTAGAAGGTTAGGGTTATAATAAGGCCATGCCAAACAAGGCATTAATTAGTACTTAATGACTAGTTAGGAACCAATATTTTACAAATTTACATGTTAATAAGCAACTAATTAATGGTGAATATGTTCCCCATGCTAAAGTGTTACCATATTTTTTTTTACTGGTGCACAAAATCAACCGTGCATGAACATCACCTTGTTCAAACAACAAAACTCAGACAGTGCATAAACTCACAACACATTACACACCTACAAATCAGTCAGCTGTTGCGATATCTGTAATATGACAGCCACGAGAAGTTTGTATTTACACGAAGAGTCGGGTGTGTTTTGATCTCCGCCGAACCCCTGAGGTCGACACACCGAACCCCTAGGGTTCGATCGAACCCTGGTTAAGAACCACTGCTATAAAGGGTACAACAAACGCTCAAGGCGAAGGCACAACTAAGCGTAAGAAACAAAAATCAACACATAGGCAGAAACTATGGACATGAAACAGAACTCGCTAACTGTGGCATGAAAAAGCTTATTTGGCAGAGCGTGAATCGACTGCATGAACAGAACAAATACAGAGGATGAAATGAACAATGTCGCCAGGCCGTCTATCTGGCAGCGTCAGGCTTGAATAGTAGTATCCTCGTTAGAACAGGTGCGTGTCCCCATCATAAGAGACAGGTGAAAACTAATGAGTCGCCATGGTGACAAAACAAACAAGAAAGTGCAAACAGGAACTAAAAGAGTCCAGAAACAAACAAAAAAATAACAAAACATAATCCAGACCACAGAACATGACATCTGTTTATAAACCCAGGAATTACTGTATGTCCCTGGACACATGAGGACTTTGAAAATTACCAATGAATATTGATTGATAATTGAATTTATACCAACATGTGTAATATCACCCAAAACTTATGTAAAGTATCAAACAAGTGAAGAATAAGTGATTATTCCTCTTTAACACAAATTTACAGAGAATATGTTAACACAGAAAAATAACCAGATATTAACAGTAAATAAACAAGTACATTAATAATCAATTTTCTACTGCTTGTCCCTCATACTTTTGACGAATGATACAATGGGAAATAACACAATATGTTATTGCATACGTCATCACCCAAATTAGGAGCCTTTGTTTGCTTACCTACAACTAAAAGACAAGTTGTCTAGTATGTTCACTATCTTATTTAATGGCAAAAAATGTATTTGATTGCAATAAGAAACATATGTTTAATGTATCATAAGATTGTATGTTAAAATAAAGCCAATGGTAGCATGTTTTATGGTTCCTTTTCTTATGAAAAGTATTGAAAAGCATCCAAAAGTATCAAAATACATTTTGGTACCAGTACCAAAATATTGTTTTCAGGACAACCCTATTTTCTATCAACAAACTCAAAAACATGTATTAGCCCTCAAATACTGTATTACAAACAGAAAAAATAGTACAGTTTCATGTTTTCTTACACATACTATATAAATATGTTTTACAACATCGAAGAAGATGTACTGTAAATGTACATAAATGTACATATTTACAAAGAACATGTTACGTTACACATTAATTACACTGCATATAATACCAGAGTCAAGTATTTGGACAAAGATGAACTACAATGAGCCAGAGCAGGAGTGTCAAAACTTTTTGACTGGGGGGGGGGCCACATTGGGCTAAAAAAAAATATACCAGCGGGGGCCGTCTACGCAAGCGGTGTGATCGGAAACGCGGATGCCGAGGGGGCTAAAAACAAAGCAAAAGGCTAATCCCCACAGAACACCACTTCCCTCCATCCTGAACCCGGATTTAAATGGAAGATACGAGACTATTGATCTGGGTAAGGAGTTAGTTAAGTTAGAACAAGTTTTTTCTGCTTTGATTGTTTCAGAGTTGGACATGCGTTCTACTGAGGTGGCAAACTATGATGCGTTCATTTTATCAAAGCACCAAACAAACAATCGGAACATGCGTTTGTGGAGAGACACAGCCGACGGGCCGACAACGGGCGGAAAGCAGCAGCGCGGGCCCACCTGGATGCCAGGAGGCGGGGCATGCGGCGGCGAGGAGAAGCGTGACACACGCGGAGCAACACTGCAGCGGCAATCCGAGTTAGGTGCGTAGGACACACACCTGCTCACAATCTGCGCATCTGCTCCTAGACTTTAAAAGAGGCGAAGGGGGCACGATCAAGAGGCAGAAGTAGGAGAAAGAACCAGCTGACGACACCGACCACGAGCACGACATACAAGACCCGAGAGATGATGAGCCCCTGCCACAGATGCAAACCTCGGACACCACAAGGTGCACTGAAGCCAGAAGCAGGAAACGCCCGTGCACTGCAAAGTGCCGCGACAAAAAGGCAAGAGGACAAAGTGATTGTTGAAATAATAAACACAAGTCAGACCTGCTACGATGCGTCCTGTGTCCATCGTCACGACAACCCACACATGGATGGCAGGAAGTCCGTCACAGCGTTTTACTGAGGTGGCGAACTATGATGCGTTCAGTTTGTCAAAGCACCAAACAAACAATCGGAACATGCGTTTTACTGAGGTGGCACACTATGATGCGTTCGGTTTATCAACGCACCAAACAAACAATCGGAAAATTCCTGTCGTATCACTTCCTAGATATGGTCGTAATTGTTTTAATTGCACTGCGCATAATAAACACAACATTATTAATATTGCTCCTACGAATAATTTGATCAAAACTTCTCTAAAACAGTCCATTACTTATAATGTAGGTTTTTTAAACATAAGATCATTGTCTCCCAAAACATTGTTAGTTAATGAGGTCATCAGAGACAACAATCTTAAAGGGGAACATTATCACAATTTCAAAAGGGTTGAAAACAATAAAAATCAGTTCCCAGTGGCTTGTTTTTTTTTCCCGAAGTTTTAAAAAAAAATTTACACCTCCCGGAATATCCCTAAAAAAAGCTTTAAAGTTCTTGATTTTCGCTATTTGCGATGCAACTGTCCATTTCCCTGTGATGTCATACAGGGCTGCCAATACAAACAACATGGCGGTTACCACAGCAAGATATAGCGACATTAGCTCGGATTCAGACTGGGATTTCAGCGGCTTAAGCGATTCAACAGATTACGCATGTATTGAAACAGATGGTCGGAGTATGGAGGCAGATAGCGAAAACGAAATTGAAGAAGAAATTGAAGCTATTGAGCGAATAACTATTGACGCTATTCGGCCATAGCGTGGGTGTACCTAATTAAGTGGCCCATAGCATGGCTGCCTTATTAGCATTGCCGGTAAAATGTGCAGACCAAACGATCAGGACTTTCGCATCTTGTGACACTGGAGCAACTTAAATCCGTCAATTGGCAAGTGTTTGTTTCGCATTAAATGTGGGTATCTAGTTTCAAATGTACATACAGCTAGCGTAAATAGCATGTTAGCATCGATTAGTGTAGCATGTTAGCATCAATTAGCTGGCAGTCATGCTGTGACCAAATTTGTCTGATTAGCACATAAGTCAACAACATCAACAAAACTCACCTTTGTGATTTCGTTGACTTAATCGTTGCAAATGCATCTGCAGGTTATCCATACATCTCTGTGCCATGTCTGTCTTAGCATCGCCGGTAAAATGTGCAGACACTCTGGCAAATTCAATGGGGGTCTGGCGACAGATTTCTTGCCAGTGGTGCAACTTGAATCCCTCCCTGTTAGTGTTGTTACACCCTCCGACAACACACCGACGAGGCACGATGTCTCCAAGGTTCCAAAAAATAGTCAAAAAAACGGAAAATAACAGACCTGAGACCCGGTGTTTGTAATGTGAAAATTAATATGGCGGGTGTGTTACCTCGGTGACGTCACGTTCTGACGTCACCGCTAAAAGACGGATAAGCAGAAAGGCGTTTAATTTGCCAAAATTCACCCATTTAAAGTTCGCAAATCGGTTGAAAAAATACAAGGTCTCTTTTCTGCACCATCAAGGTATATATTGACGCTTGCATAGGTTTGGTGAAAATGTTCCCCTTTAACATCATCGGTCTCAGCGAACCCTGGCTTAAACCAGATGACTTTTTTTGCGCTAAGTGAGGCATGTCCTCCTAACTATACATATGCGCCTATTGCCCGTCCCCTTAAAAGGGGGGGGGGGGGGGTCGCACTAATATACAACGGAAACTCGTTTGAGGTGCTCACTATGAGGTCTGTCACACCGCTGCCTCTATACCTGGCTGTTATCTACCGCCCCCCAGGGCCCTATTCGGACTTTATCAATGAATTCTCAGAGTTCGTTGCTGATCTAGTGACGCCCGCCGATAATATAATTATAATGTGAGACTTTAATATCCTGCGATGAGGTGGCGACTTGTCCAGGGTGTACCCCGCCTTCCGCCCGATTGTAGCTGAGATAGGCGCCAGCACCCCCCGTGACCCCGAAAGGGAATAAGCGGTAGAAAATGGATGGATGGACTTTAATATCCACATGAATACCCCATCGGACCCACCGTGCGTAGCGCTCCAGACTATAATTGATAGCTGTGGTCTTACACAAATAATAAATGAACCCACGCATTGCAACGGTAATACGATAGACCTTGTGCTTGTCAGGGGTATCACCGTTTCCAAAGTTACGATACTTCCGTATACTAAAGTATTGTCCGATCATTACCTTATAAAATTCGAGGTTCAGACGCATGTTCGTCAAACTAATAAAAATAACAACTGCTATAGCAGCCGCAACATTAATGCTACCACAACGACAACTCTTGCTGACCTACTGCCCTCGGTAATGGCACCATTCCCAAAATATGTCGGCTCTAATGATAACCTCACTAACAACTTTAACGCCGCCCTGCGCGAAACCATTGATAACATAGTACCGCTAAAGTTAAAAAACACTAAACTTGAGGTGCACCATCAAGTATGTAGTGATAGTTTAATAACTTATAAATGCATGCTTACCTTAGCTAAAGCTAAATATTACTCGGATCTCATCCACCTTAATGAAAACGATCCTAAATTTAGTTTAGTACGGTAGCATCGCTTACCCAACAAGGGACCCCTTCCAGTAGTTCCACCGACTCAGCAGATGACTTTATGCAATTCTTTAATAAGAAAATTGAAGTCATTAGAAAGGAGATTAAAGACAATGCGTCCCAGCTATAACTTGGTTCTCTTAACACAAATACGATTGTATATCCGGCGGATAATACCCTCCAAAATAGTTTCTCTCATTTTGAGGAAATAACATTAGAGGAATTGTTACAACGTGTAAATGGAATAAAACAAACAACATGTTTACTTGACCCTCTTCCTGGGAAACTGATCAAGGAGCTCTTTGTATTATTAGGTCCATCAGTGCTAAATATTATAAACTTATCACTTTCCTCGGGCACTGTTCCCCTAGCATTCAAAAAAGCGGTTATTCATCCTCTTCTTAAAAGACCTAACCTCGATCCTGACCTCATGGTAAACATGGTGTCTCACCTTCCCTTTATTTCAAAAATCCTCGAATAAACTGTTGCAGAGCAGCTAAATGAACACTTAGCGTCCAACAATCTATGTGAAACCTTGCAATCCGGTTTCAGGGCAAATCACTCTACGGAGACAGCCCTCGCAAAAATGACTAATGATCTATTGCTAACGATGGATTCTGATGCGTCATCTATATTGCTGCTCCTCGATCTTAGCGCTGCTTTCGGTACCGTCGATCATAATATTTTATTAGAGCGTATCAAAACACGAATTGGTAAGTCAGACTTAGCCCTGTCTTGGTTTAACTCTTATCTTACTGACAGGATGCAGTGCGTCTCACATAACAGTGTGACCTCGGAATACGTTAAGGTAACGTGTGGAGTTCCCCAGGGTTCGGTCCTTGGCCCTGCACTCTTCAGCCTCTACATGCTGCCGCTGGGTGACATCATACGCAAATACGGTATTAGCTTTCACTGTTATGCTGATGACACCTAACTCTACATGCCCCTAAAGCTGACCAACACGCCGGATTGTAGTCAGCTGGAGGCGTGTCTTAATGAAATTAAACAATGGATGTCCGCTAACTTTTTGCAACTCAACGCCAAAAAAAACGAAATGCTGATTATCGGTCCTGCTAGACACCGACCTCTATTTAATAATACAAATCTAACATTTGACAACCAAACAATTAAACAAGGTGACTCGTTAAACAATCTGGGTATTATCTTCGACCCAACTCCTCGCCAAGGTTCTCATAGTCATCATTGTCACCGACGTCCCATTGGGTGTGAGTTTTCCTTGCCCTTATGTGGGCCTACCGAGGATGTCGTAGTGGTTTGAGACACTAGTGATTTAGGGCTATGTAAGTAAACATTGATTGATATATATATACCCAATCGAGGCACCCACATGTATATATATATATATATATACATATATATATATATATATATATATATATATATATATATATATATATGTATATATATATATATATATATATATATATATATATATATATATATATATATATATATATACTGTATATGTGTGTGTGTTTACATACTATAATAACATAATGGATATATAATTAATCCATCCATCCATCCATTTTCTACTGCTTATTCCCTTTCGGGGTCGCGGGGGGCGCTGGCGCCCATCTCAGCTACAATCGGGCGGAAGGCAGCGTACACCCTGGACAAGTCGCCACCTCATCGCAGGGCCAACACAGATAGACAAACAACAATCACACTCACATTCACACACTAGGGCCAATTTAGTGTTGCCAATCAACCTATCCCCAGGTGCATGTCTTTGGAAGTGGGAGGAAGCCAGAGTACCCGGAGGGAACCCACGCATTCACGGGGAGAACATGCAAACTCCACACAGAAAGATCCCGAGCCTGGATTTGAACCCAGGACTGCAGGAACTTCGTATTGTGAGGCAAACGCACTAACCCCTCTGCCACCGTGAAGCCCCTATATAATTAATGATTATTATAATTTCTTATTAAGAGTTTGTGAACGTCGCCACATCAAGAGGAGCCAGATGAGGTGGTTCGGGTATCTATAGTCAGAGTGCCCCCCGAACACCTCCCTGAGGGGGAGGGGACCTTTACGTGTTTAGGGTGCGTTCGACCGGTAGGAGTCCACGAGGAAGACCCAGGACACGGTGGCGAGACTACGTTTCTCATTTGGCCTTGGAACGCCTCGGATTCCCCCGGGTAGAGCTGGACGAAGTAGCTTGGGAGAGGGAAGTCTGGGCTTCTCTGCTTAGGCTGCTGCCCCCGCAACCCAACTTCAGATAAGCGAAAGTGGTGTGGATGGATGGACTATGTGAGAGTTCAACTCCGACCTTGTTTACTTCCGTGACGGCCTCTTTAAAGCTTTGTAATCACTCATAAATATCATGCAGCCTAAAGTCAAACATGAATGAGTGTGGCAAGTGTGTTTTCCATTTTTTTCCCATCATGCCTTGCAAGGGATTTAAATGGGTGTAATTTCAATTTTTTTTGTGGTGATTGGACATTTTTTTTTATAATATCCCCAAAGTTCAGTGAGCAGGTTGCGTTAGGTGTGACCATGTGTGTTGACTTTGTGTGCTGGTAAAAACTGTTTTCCTGCAACATGACCAGGATAGGTTGTTTGGATCGGGTCCTATAGCTAAATGCTGTGCTTATAATATCAAGAAAGTACACATCATGGTCACTGACCTGAGTTTCATCATGGTCACTGACCTGAGTTTCTCACATTGTCCAAAAGATGGGTATTTAAATTTACCACGAAAACAACCTGCACAGACAGGTTTGCTATAAAATTGAAATAGTGCTGTTGTCTTGAGTGCCAAAATGACGATCCCGGTGGGTCGCATTTGGCCCGGGGGCCAGGGTTTGGACACCCTTGGGCTAGTACTGTAAGTGAAAATAAAAGGGGATTTTTGTTTACTTCCTCATTATTCTTGGGCACTGCCCCAGTACTCACGTTTCTATCAATAACCTAAGCAACTTATTAAATATAACATAGCAACTTGTTAAATTACTTTCTATGTACAAACCCCGTTTCCATATGAGTTGGGAAATTGTGTTAGATGTAAATATAAACGGAATACAATGATTTTCAAATACTTTTAAAACCATATTCAGTTGAATATGCTACAAAGACAACATATTTGATGTTCAAACTGATAAACATATATTTTTTTGAAAATAATCGTTAACTTTAGAATTTGCTGCCTGCAACACGTGACAAAGAAGTTGGGAAAGTTGGCAATAAATACTGATAAAGTTGATGAATGCTCATCAAACACTTATTTGGAACATCCCACAGGTGTACAGGCTAATTGGGAACAGGTGGGTGCCATGATTGGGTATAAAAACAACTTCCCAAAAAATGCTCATTCTTTCACAACAAAGGATGGAGCGAGGTACACCCCTTTGTCCACAACTGCGTGGGCAAATAGTCAAACAGTTTAAGAACAACGTTTCTCAAAGTGCAATTGCAGGAAATTTAGGGATTTCAACATCTACGGTCCATAATATCATCAAAAGGTTCAGAAAATCTGGAGAAATCACTCCACGTATGCGGCATGGCCGGAAACCAACATTGAATGACCGAGACCTTCGATCCCTCAGACGGCACTGTATCAAAAACCGACATCAATCTCTAAAGGATATCACCACATGTCCTCAGGAACAGTTCAGAAAACCACTGTTACTAAATACAGTTCATCGCTACATCTGTAAGTGCAAGTTAAAGCTCTACTATGCAAAGCGAAATCCATTTATCAACAACACCCAGAAACGCCACCGGCGTCTCTGGGCCCGAGATCATCTAAGATGGACTGATGCAAAGTGAAAAAGTGTTCAGTGGTCTGACGAGTCCACATATCAGATTGTTTTTGGAAAAATTAGACATTGTGTTATCCTGACCAAAGGGGAAGTGAACCATCCAGACTGTTATTAACTCAAAGTTCAAAAGACAGCATCTGTGATGGTATGGGGGTGCATTAGTGCCCAAGACATGGGTAACTTACACATCTGTGAAGGCACCATTAATGCTAAAAGGTACATACAGGTTTTGGAACAACATATGCTGCCATCTAAGCGCCATCTTTTTCATGGACGCCCCTGCTTATTTCAGCAAGACAATGCCAAACCACATTCAGCACGTGTTACAACAGCGTGGCTTCGTAAAAAAGGAGTGCGGGTACTTTCTTGGCCCGCCTGTAGTACAGACCAGTCTCCATCGAAAATGTGTGGCGCATTATGAAGCGTAAAATACGACAGCGGAGACCCCGGACTGTTGAACGACTGAAGCTCCACATAAAACAAGAATGGCAAAGAATTCCACTTTCAAAGCTTCAACAATTTGTTTCCTCAGTTTCCAAACGTTTATTGAGTGTTGTTAAAAGAAAAGGTGATGTAACACAGTGGTGAACATGCCCTTTCCCAACTACTTTGGCACGAGTTGCAGCCATAATATTCTAAGTTTATTATTATTTGCAAAAAAAAAAATAAAGTTTATGAGTTTGAACATCAAATATCTTGTCTTTGTAGTGCATTCAATTGAATATGGGTTGAAAATGATTTGAAAATCATTGTATTCCGTTTATATTTACATCTAACTCAATTTCCCAACTCATAGGGAAACGGGGTTTGTATTTTTGTACAACGCACGGAAATAAATATACTGTAGTGGGCTATACTTGGAGCTAGTACATTTATTATTCTTAGTGAAAATGGATTAAAATCATGTAATACAAATTGTACTACTTTTGTTGCTTTGGTGCAGGCCAGACGCCAGTTTGAGCAAACGAGCTCAGCATAGAAAGCCACACAAAGTCACCCATTGCCTTGGGGCTTTCAGGGTGTTTGGATGACATCACGACAGTCAAAATGAGAGCAAGATAACAATGACATGTTGTATGTAGGGACGGCGTGGCGCAGTGGAAGAGTGGCCGTGCGCAACCCGCGGGTCCCTGGTTCAATTCCCACCTAGTACCAACCTCGTCACGTCCGTTGTGTCCTGAGCAAGACGCTTCACCCTTGCTCCTGATGGGTGCTGGTTGGCGCCTTGCATGGCAGCTCCCTCCATCAGTGTGTGAATGTGTGTGTGAATGGGTAAATGTGGAAGTAATGTCAAAGCGCTTTGAGTACCTTGAAGGTAGAAAAGCGCTATACAAGTACAACCCATTTATTTATCATTTATGTTTATTGGATGACTTTGGAGCAATATTATCAAATAGGTTACTGCCAGATAAGGCCAAACTGATTAACACAACATTTCTTGACTTTCAGTTTACCAGTGACCGGGCCAAAAAAGTTTGCATTCACGCTGTGATTGGCCACAGAAAGACGGACTCAGCCCGGTGATAGCTTTAGCGGAGATGCACTCGCAGAGACGGTTGGCTGCCATGAAGTTGTCCCGTTTTGTGGTCTTATCTACACGGCTACGTTTGTACCAAATATGGATAATCTGCTGACGTCACCAGTGGTCAAATTCAAAAAGTCTCCTTCTGAGGAAGTATGAAGGAAGGCAAGATTGCTTTATAAATATCTCTGCAATGCCTCCTCTTATGCAGGACTTATGCAGATCCCAAATACACAACAACAACTGTTGCTATACCGTATAAAATCAAAACACATTTAGACTAGAAGTCATTGTACATATTATGTCTCGCTGTTCTCTGGTGGGGGTTGGGCAGCGGGGCCACTGAGCTGTTGGTTCAGAGGCAAATTTTCTCAGGGAGAAACTTGTTTGAAGCCTTGCGAGGCGAGGAAGCAATTAAGGATCGATGCATATTGATCTTGGTCCCACGGTGTCGAGATGTGACCGACACTATGCAAACTATTTAAAGTGTCAATTCTAACAGAACTAGACGTTTTGTTGGTCCACTCACACCTTGTGGGTTTTGCCGTCTGGCTCGCTGCTTGAGGGAGGTGGGATGTGTGGGGGGTGCTTGGCACTGGGCGTTTGGGCAACATTATACAACCTTTAAGTGTTGTATAATGAAATCAAGAAATTAACAAAAGTATATACAGTATATATATATATAAATATTAGGGCTGTGAATCTTTGGGTGTCCCACGATTCGATTCAATATCGATTCTTGGGGTCACGATTCGATAATATATCAAATTTTTCGATTCAATTCGATTCTCGATTCAAAAACGATTTTTTTCCCGATTTAAAAGGATTCTGTATTCATCCAATACATAGGATTTCAGCAGGATCTACCCCAGTCTGCTGACATGCAAGCAGAGTAGTATATTTTTGTAAAAAGCTTTTATAATTGTAAAGGACAATGTTTTCTCAACTGATTGCAATAATGTACATTTGTTTTAACTGTCAAATGAACCAAAAATATGACTTATTTTATCTTTGTAAAAACATTGGACACAGTGTGTTGTCAAGCTTATGAGATGCAATGCAAGTGTAAGCCACTGTGACACTATTGTTCTTTTTTTTTTAATTTTTATAAATGTCTAATGATAATGTCAATGAGGGATTTTTAATCACTGCTATGCTGAAATTATAAGTAATATTGATACTGTTGTTGATGATATTAATGTTTGTTTCAATACTTTTGGTTTGTTCTGTGTCGTGTTTGTGTCTCCTCTCAGGTGCTCTGTTTATTGCTGGGTCAGGTTTGGTTTTGGAATTGGATGGCATTCTTATGGCATTGCTGTGTAGTGGTTTGTTGGATTGATTAAAAAAATAAAATAAAAATAAAAAAATATATATATTTTTTAAACAAAAACAATTAAAAATCGATTTTTTAGAATTTAGAATCGATTCTGAATCGCAAAACAAACGATTCGATTCGCAATCGAATCAATTTTTTCGCACACTCCTGGCGCCTATCTCAGCTACAATCGGGCGGAAGGCGGGGTACACCCTGGACAAGTCGCCACCTCAATATATATGTATATATATATATATATATATATATATCCATCCATCCATTTTCTACCGCTTATTCCCTTTTGGGGTCGCGGGGGGCGCTGGCGCCTATCTCAGCTACAATCGGGCGGAAGGCGGGGTACACCCTGGACAAGTCGCCACCTCATCACAGGGCCAACACAGATAGACAGACAACATTCACACTCACATTCACACACTAAGGCCAATTTAGTGTTGCCAATCAACCTATCCCCAGGTGCATGTCTTTGGAAGTGGGAGGAAGCCGGAGTACCCGGCGGGAACCCACGCATTCACGGGGAGAACATGCAAACTCCACACAGAAAGATCCCGAGCCTGGATCTGAACCCAGGACTGCAGGACCTTCGTATTGTGAGGCAGACGCACTAACCCCTCTGCCTCCGTGAAGCCATATGTATATATATATATATATATATATATATATATATATATATATATATATATATATATATATATATATACATATAAAGAGTACAGGCCAAAAGTTTGGACACACAGAAATTTATGTTGGTAGATGAAGTCATTATTATTCGATAGTTTACTCTTTCTATGATAAACTTGCCATGATATGAATTTGTTTCTTGTCAAAAATTTCTTTTTTTCCGAAGGTTTAGGTTGAATATTTAATAAATAATAGCGGTGGTGTATGTGCTACACTTACATTTGCATACGCGTCATATTATTCGGCACCAACAGGCACTTCATTTCTTCCCAAACTTAACCCATCAGCAAGCAGCAGCTCGGTCCAATATTAAAAATAAATTTTAAGTTTATATTTATTTTAAGTTTTTTTTACACATTTTTTTACCTTCAGTAATGTAATGTATCAAATCAAATATTACACTAAGAGTAGCTGAAACAATTTCTGTTGTTACTAGTTTGCTTTGACCTTTTTTTTTTTTTTCTTGCAAAGGCTATTTTCTACCTTTACGTAGCGTTTGCCTTACATTGTGAGGAAAAACATCTCATGTGTTTTCTCCATTAATGACGCGCTTTTTGTAGAGTTGGAGCTTGTTGTACATTCCAATGAGATAAGTACAAGGACGCAGAGTTTGTTTGGGGTGGGAAGAAGAAGAACAGAGAAATTCCAAGAAGGATAAGAAAGTGTGTTGGGACGAGTTGCATTTTAGTTGACACCAGGAGAAGACCATTTAACTGTTCTTCCTGTTTTGACATATTTCACTTATAGTGTTTCATAAAGTAATAATAATCTAATTAATATAGTTAGTACAACTTGCATGGAAGAAGAATTTTCGGTATCAAACTGTCTAATCTAAACATAATCATTCAACTCCCCTTGTTCATTATGCTCGTGCTTTTAGGGGTTTTTCGATCCGATTATGATATCGGATAATAGCTCGATATTATAAAAAAAACAACTAGTATGGGATTACATGGGCTGGGATTTAAAATGTGTGATATAACCTCCGACACAAAGTCGTGTGCAAAGCTGGACAGCCAGTTAAAATCTAAATGTCCTCCAATAAACATAGAAGGTTGGTCTTTTGTTGTATTTTAGTCAAGTCTTTAACAAAAGGTAAACATGGTAGGCTATAGGCCAACAACAACAGCTAAACACACAATAGCACACCAGTTAGACCTTCGGAAGAAGTGTCTTTCATTGAATAATATTACAGTCTAAAACAGCCCATTGGTCAATATGAACAAATATCATATTTTACGAACCATAGGGCGCACCGGATCATAAGGCGCACCGCCGATGAGTGGGTCTAGTCAGGTCTATTTTCATACAAAAGGCGCACCGGATTATAGGGCGCATTAAAGGGGTCATATTGTGATTTTTTTTTTTGTTCTGAATCGAAAACTTTTCCTTTCTTTGGGTAAAATGTTGCATAGTTTATGTTTTACAGACCACCTTCAAGCCGCTTTAGGATGCGCCGTTTTGTGGGCGGTCTTATTTACGCGGCTCACCTTTGCCAGAGTCTTCTCCCTGTCATCTTTGTTTCTCTTACCGGTGTAGCATGCAAGGACGGGAAGAAAAGTCAAAAGATGGCGCTAACTATTATAATGACATTCAGACTTTACTTAAAATCAATAACGGAGCAGCATCTCCTCATCCGCGGCTCACTCGTGCAACATCAACACCGGAAATGTGTCCCGTGAAAAACCGTCCGACCGGAACTCTCTAATAACTAAAGTTCCTTGGGTGAATAATGTAAACTAACTACACCGGTATGTTTTAGCGCTTTCATGGCAAGTTTACTGACAAATATAAGTAAGAGCTTTACACTACTTTATTTTAGAAATGGCAACAGCGGAGGATCCCATAACGATAAGATAGAGAAAAAAAAAAAGCTTATCGACTACGGTGTCGATACGGACAACAAAGGCGGATGCGCGCAAATGTTCAGGTCTTATGCAAATCTCACATACATATCAGCAGGTACCAGAATGAAAGAAAAGTTGCTTTTGCATATTATTGCGAAACAAAACGCCAGATAATATGTCTTACCTTATACACACACCATTGTAATACTCGTATGTTGAAGCACAGTGCAATCCATCAATGGGTGCGGCTTCATAGCTTATCAAAGTCGTACTAAAACATTTTGACAAATTGTTGCACACCGTGTGTAATGTTCTATATTTTCAACGGAATATATACAATTTTGGTATTGTTTACTTGGGTCATATTGCAGTCTACACATATCTCTTGTGTAACCTGACTCTCACCAAATCCTTGTAGTTCGCTGAGCTCCACAAAAGGATCTGGGAGTTCTCAACAGGAAAAATATTTCAGAAGGTGGGACCCTTGTGAAAAAAATCATTATGTGTGATTGGATAAACCACTTGTCCGTTATCTTGAACGACATGCTACTTCAACCACTCACCTCAAAATCAACCCGTGACGCTGATGAGAGCGATGCTGGGAAACTCAAACTCGGTCGGAAGAAGAGCCAAAACATCCTTGCCACCAATAAATGCCTTCAAAACCGTTCTCTGTTTATCTTTTAATTAATTAATAATCGATAAATTTGACAAAACAGTTGCAATAGCAGAATCAATGTCAGCACACCAGTCGCTTCGGCGCTATGTCGCATATATGAAATCCCACCTGGCGATCCTGATTGGTTTATTATTTTTTGCTATTTTGAAGGAGTTTGCAATGCCTTCGAGCCTACACCCTTGTGTGGCACTCAGCGAACTACAAGGATCTGGCGAGAGTCAGGTTATCTCTTATGTGTGACTCCCATCAAATTGCAGTGTACACCTATCTCTTATGTGTGACGGCCTTCTACTGGTCACACTTACGAAATAAAATAGCTTTGAGGTCGGTAAGCACAACCAAAATTACTGTATTCTGTACATTAGACGCACCGGGTAATAAGGCGCACTGTCGAGTTATGAGAAAATGAAAGGATTTTAAGCATGCCTTATAGTCCGAAATACTTAGAGCTGCACAATTTTTACACACACAAAGTCTCCAAGGAATAAGCGTATTAAAAAGTATCCAGTAAGAAACATAGCCGCATCATTCAACTTACTGAGCCACACACCTAACTTCTGTCATGTTCTGTGGTCACGTTTTTTTTAGTTATGTTCTGATGGTTTAAGACTCTTTTTCATTCCTGTTAACTCTCCATTGTTTTGCCACCATGACGACCGATTAGTTCACCTGTACTCATTTGGACTCATGCACCTGATTTGTTTAGGAGTCACGCACCTGTGTTAATCATTTCACTATTATTTAAGCTTGTAGTTGCCAGGCAGTCGGCCTGGCGTCATTGTTGTTGTCCCATGCTCTGTTCACTCTGGTTATGTATCACTCTGCTCATTTCCTTCCAAGTAAGTTTTGTTTATTCATGTTACGTTTAGCTTGTCTTTTGTTTCATATCCATAGTTTTGCCTTTGTGGTAGTTTTTGTTTTTTTTAGCCAAGTTTTTTCTCCGCTTTGTGCACGCCTTCAGTTTGCAATTTTTTTATGGACAAATTAAAACATGTCTTTATCTTCACGCCATGTCCCGTCACCTTCCTTTGCATTCCGGGAAAACAAACCACACCATAGCCCCCGTTTTGACAACTTCATGAATTATTGTGACCACTAGGTGTTGCTGAAAAACAATTACCACTACACTTTGAGTAATTTCATTTTTATTATCGTTCCACACTCTACAACTATGCAAGTACAGTGGAACCTCAATTTACGAACCCGTCTATTTGCAAACTTTCCGATTCACAAACTTTTTGATAGAGCCAAATATGCCCCCGTGTCCGAACCATGTGTTTGTGCAAGAACGCTACTTTGGACATGTTTTGTCCGTTTTTCCTAAAAAGACAATAGTCCAGGGTGGAAAAAAGGAGGCAATCGCTGTGGAGTAGGGTTGTACAGTATACCGGTATTAGTATAGTACCGTGATACTAATGAATCATATTCGGTACTATACCGCTTCTAAAAAGTACCGGTCCCCGATCCCCTTTTTTTGTAACGGGCATGACGTCACGTTGTGGTCACGTTATTATATTGCCGGTTTTACGAGCAGAGGAGCATGTTCGGTAGCGCACAATCACAGAGTACTTAACAGCAGACACAGTGTGTAAGTGTCGTGTCTTTGTGATCATGTTTTGTTTGGTTATAATCTGTTGGTTTTTGGACTCTTTGCGCACTCTTATTTTGTCACCATGACAACCTGTCATGTGTTCGGACTCACGCACCTGTCACTAATCATGTCATTATCCAAGATGGCGGCGCCCGGAAGGGCTGCGACATTGAGGAGCTCTTGCTAAATATGGAACATTTGGCAGAAATACCGAACAATTCTACAAACTTTATGGCTGGCTCACATCGTGGTCACTCCGTGATCACGTACGACCGCCAGACACTTCTGGATGTGGACATATCGGGCCGTTTTGGACTGATAGACGCGTGCTTGCTAGACCTGCTAACTAGCACGGGAATACTTTGGCGGCTACATCCAGCGGCCTGTGAAGCAGGGGAGTATAGTAGCAGCGGGGGCCGTCTACGGAGCAGACGGCAGCGGTGTGATCGGAAACGCGGCTGCCGAGCAGGGCTAAAAACAAAGCAGAAGGCTAATCCCCACAGAACACCACTTCCCTCCATCCTGAAGCCGGATTTAAATGGAAGATGCGAGACTGCTGGTCTGGGTAAGGAGTCAGTTAAATTAGAACAAGTTTTTTCTGCTTTGATTGTTTCAGAGTTGGACATGTGTTCTACTGAGGTGGCAAACTATGATGCGTGTAGTTTATCAAAGCAACAAACAAACAATCGGAAAATTCCCGTTGTACCAATTCCTAGATATGGTCGTAATTATACTACATGCACTGGGCATAATAAACACAACATTATTAATATTGCTACTACGGATAATTTGATCAAAAATTCCCTAAAACAGCCCACCACCTATAATATAGGTTTTTTGCACATAAGATAATTGTCTCCTAAAACGTTGTTAGTTAATGATATCATCAGAGACAACAATCTTAACGTCATCGGTCTGTAGCTCACCGGCGTCAGAATGTAAACAAATGCCATTGGTGGATCTACACCTGACATCTACTGTAATGATACCAAGTACAATAAGGTATCTAGTTGATACTACAATGATTATGTCTATGTTTGTTTAGCATCACAAAATCTTTTTTTTTTTTTTTCAAATTTTATATTATGTTTATAAACTCAGGAAATATGTCCCTGGACACATGAGGACTTACATTATGACAATTGTATGATCCTGTAACTACTTGGTATCAGATTGATACCTAATTTTTTGTCATCATCCAAAACGAATGTAAAGTATCAAACAACAGAAGAATAAGAGGTTATTACATTTTAACAGACGTGTAGACAGAACATGTTAAAAGGAAAAATAACCAGATACCTGTTACGAACTGGTGAGGTGGATCCCAAGGATGCAGAGACATTTTAGTTTGTGGAGAAATGTTCGTCCTTTTATTTTGGCGGAAGGAGGACGTAGCCAAAACAAAGTCGATGGTGGAAGTACAAAAAATACACCATGAAAAAACTACAATGATCAATAACCAAAACTAAACAAAAAGTGCTAGACAAGGCTAGGAATAATACTGAATGAGTAAACGTAAAACAGAGAAACAAAGTACAAAATAAAAACACTAGACGAAGCTCTGAAAGAACTACTTCATGAAAGAAGTTAAACAGAAAAACTAGATACAAAATAAAGGCGCTAGACAAGGCTGGGTAATACAGGCAAACCTGAGAAGATGCACGATTGAATATGGTGTGCAGATACAGACAGAAATAAGCAAGGAAAACTCAAATTACCACAATACCAGCGGCGACCTCAGCTGCTTACTACTCTGACTTCATTGGATAAATTGGAAAAAAGGAGGCAGTACACAAGTGGAACAAAGGTAAATAACATCAACTATTTACTTTATTACATGTTGTAAAAGTCGTCAGTGACAGTCCATTTGTGTAGTTTTTAGCCTCAACCCGAGTGAACCGAAGGCTAATGCTAACAAGCTAGCACTAAAGCCGATGTGTTCATGTTGTCGGCGTGAGATAAACTTTGACATTTATTATTTATATATTGTTATTTACAGCTGAAATGGACCAAAATAAATTGCCGGACTCTCATGAATTTGTCATTTATTGAGAGGACGACTTTCTTACTGTTGGACATTGAGGACAAAAGCCTGACTTTTGACGAACAATTGGGTACACTTTAAAAAAAAAAAATCATATCGTTTTGTATATGATTGCTTTGGATTTCGATGACTTAATTTTTTAGCAAAAGAACTGTGACCTACAGTAATGTTGTCTGTTTATCTACATCAGGGGTCTCAGACACGCGGCCCGCCAGACGTTATTCCTCGGCACCCATCTTAATATGAAAGTTTAATGTTAGTGCGGTCCGCAAGTTTTATATGAATGGCGCTTGACGGCAATGTGTGCGGAGCTGAAGGAATCGACCAAACACGGTGTGGTTTATTTTCGAGGGCGGAACATTGACGTCACTTGCGTGATGCACGCAGTGAAACGTTTTGCCGCTTTTCCACTAGACCGCTCGCTCGCCCGCCTGCTCGCTCTCTCTCACGAGCTCTCTCTGTCACTGTGTGTGTGTCTCCGAAGCATTGATTGATTGATTGAAACTTTTATTAGTGGATTGCATAGTACAGTACATATTTTCGTACAATTGACCACTAAATGGTAACAGCCGAATACGTTTTTCCACTTGTTTAAGTCAGGGTCCACGTTAATCAATTCATGGTAATTCATGGTAATTGTCACTCGGTCCTTCGGCATTCTGCCGAAGGACCGAGCGACAATACAAAACTGTGGAGCACTGGACCCCAGCGCTGATACCTTGACAGAGAGTCGCTGGGCGAATCGGGCGTAAACACGTTAGTTGTGATGTTAGCCCGTTCGGGGCTAATTGTGCTACCGTAACTATAAACTCCATAGCGTGGTCATAACCAAATTCTAGCTGCCGATACGGCGACATCCAACCTTTACCGGGGCTACCGCGCATGCTTGTCACTACCGTTGCATGCAGGGTAGTGTAGTTCTTATATTCCCTAGCTCAGTGGTTCTCAACCTTTTTTCAGTGATGTACCGCCTGTGAACATTTTTTTAATTCAAGTACCCCCTAATCAGAGCAAAGCATTTTTGGTTGAAAAAAATAAGTAAAATATAGCACTATGTCATCAGTGTCTGATTTATTAAATTGTATAACAGTGCAAAATATTGCTCATTTGTAGTGGTCTTTCTTGAACTATTTGGAAAAAAAAAGATTTAAAAATAACTAAAAACTTGTTGAAAAATAAACAAGTGATTCAATTATAAATAAAGATTTCTACATATAGAAGTAATCATCAACTTAAAGTGCCCTCTTTGGGGATTGTAATAGAGATCCATCTGGATTCATGAACTTCATTCTAAACATTTCTTCACAAAAAAAGAAATCTTTAACAGCAATATTTATGGAACATGTCCAAAAAATCCAGCTGTCAACACTGAATATTGCATTGTTGTATTATTTTTTTCACTGTGTATGAACTTACATTCATATTTTGTTGAAGTATTATTTAATAAATATATTTATAAAGGATTTTTGAATTGTTGCTATTTTTAGAATATTTTTAAAAATCTCACGTACCCCTTGGCCTACCTTCAAGTACCCCCAGCGGTACGCATACCCCCATTTGAGAACCACTGCCCTAGCTCATAACATCACAGTAAGTATGTGTATACATTGTTGCTGACTGGAGAAATCTAATTATTATTGTTATTACCTATGACTGATTTATTTACTAAATCCTCATATTGTTCATTTATATATTGATTTTATTTTGTGTTGGAAATAAAAACAAAGACATTTAAAAATACATTTTTTAAGACATCTTTTCTTGCGGCCCAGACTCAGCATTCAGTAGCCCCCAGGTACATTGAGTTTGAGACTCCTGATCTACATAGCATCAGTATAGGAATATAGTAAACCACTCCTCCATACATCATCAGTCTGATTTGAATAAACTACTCAGAACTGTGAAATGCGGTGGAAACACAAACCACACACTTCTACAGGAACCTATAAAACCAGGAACCAGAGGTTCCATGAACTAAACATTCTGAAACCTATGGTGGAAAAGGGCCTATTGTCGGTTATACGGAAGACAACACAAAGTCATTCAACATGAACATTCATTGATCTGGTACATTTTCAAAATCACGCACTGTACAAAAACAATAACCTGCTGTCATTGATATAAGGTCGAATTTCCAGTAAAATATACAATCGGTCCCATTTATGTCGACAACACTTTTATGTTGACCGACTCATTAAGTCCATCAATTGTACTGCTTAATTTCTTCCTATATTAACTTTTTAAAAGAGCACTGTTTGCATCTGTGTTACTCTGGTAACTGCTGTGGGGTGCCATTATGAAAAAAAGCAAAAATAAAAAGTAAACTGGGAACTGAAAGCCAAATAGGGAACTCTGTCTGACGACTTAGACTTGTTGGGCACTATTAAGCAATTAGCAGATGTTATCTTCTGCTCTTCAACACGTCATTCATGCGCCCACAGAAGCACAAAGAGCTGTGCGTGTGTGGAGAAGAAAGACTTTACAGTTGCTGTCACTTAGCGAGTGGAAGATGTGGCATTAAGATGGAGGAGGAGAGGGAAGGAAAGAGGAGGAATGAAAGGAGGGGGGAGTGAAGAAGCAAAGTTAAGTGGCGAGAGAAAAGTGTCAGATTTCAACCTTTAGCTGCTTTTGTTAAAGACTTACTCGCATCCAAGCGAGCAATAACAATTCCAATTGTTTGTCTAGTTATCGAATTTTCTGTTGTCTTAAAGGCCTACTGAAATGAGATTTTCTTATTTAAACGGGGATAGCAGGTCCATTCTATGTGTCATTCTTGATCATTTCGCGATATTGCCATATTTTTGCTGAAAGGATTTAGTAGAGAACATCCACGATAAAGTTCGCAACTTTTGGTGCTGATAAAAAAGCCTTGTCTTTACCGGAAGTCGCAGACGATGACGTCACAAGGGTGAGGGCTCCTCACATCCTCACACTGTTTTTAATGGGAGCCTCCAGCAGCAAGAGCTATTCGGACCGAGAAAACGACAACTTCCCCATTAATTTGAGCGAGGATGAAAGATTTGTGGATGATGATATTAATAGCAAAGGACTACAAAAAAATAAAAAAAATAAAAGCGATTGCATTTGGACCGATTCAGATGTTTTTAGACACATTTACTAGGATAATTCTGGGAAATCCCTTATCTTTCTATTGTGTTGCTAGTGTTTTAGCGAGATTAAATAGTACCTGATATTCGGAGGGGTGTGTCGACGGGTGTCTTGAGGCCAGTTTCTGAGGGAAGTCGACGGCAGATACAAGGACGGCGCAAACTCCACAGATCTCCGGTAAGAGGCGACTTTTAACACAATTTTCTCACCGAAAACTGCCGGTCGACAAATGGTCGGGGACCATGTTCGCTTGACCGCTCTGATCCACTGTAAAGCTTCACCTCCGGGAATTTTAAACAAGGAATCACCGTGTGTTTGTGTGGCTAAAGGCTAGAGCTTGCCAACTCCATCTTTCTACTTTGACTTCTCCATTATTAATTGAACAAATTGCAAAAGATTCAGCAACACAGATGTCCAGAATATTGTTTAATTGCGCGATGAAAAGAGACGACTTTTAGCCGCAAATAGGGCTGCGCTAATATTTCCAGACAGTCCGTGACGTCACGCGCACGCGTCATCATTCCGCGACGTTTTCAACAAGAAACTCCGCGGGAAATTTAAAATTGCAATTTAGTAAAGTAAACCGGCCGTATTGGCATGTGTTCCCATGTTAATATTTCATCATTGATATATAAACTATCAGACTGCGTGGTCGGTAGTAGTGGGTTTCATTAGGCCTTTAAAGTAAGTGCGCTGCATCGGATTTAGGGCTGTCAATGTTAACGCGATAACGACGTCATGAAAATGTTCTTAAACTGCACCGTTTCCTGTGTGACCCTCAGCCCATACCGTGGCCATGAAAAGTAACGTTCCAGCGGATGTAGTGTCACATGTGGGAGCTAATATCGGGTAGAAATGTATGTTACTAAAATAAATCCAGGGAAATCGAGGAGGCACTGATTATTGATCTAATTATTAAACTAATCATTACGTTTGTCAATGAAAAGTCGGGGGTCGGCAACTCGTGGCTCTCTGGAGCGTTTTCAAAAATGTGGGAAAATGGAAAAAGATGGAGGAAAAATATATTTTTTGGTTTTGATATGGTTTCTGCAGGAGAACAAACATGACACAAACCTTCCTTAATTCCGCTGCCTGTATTAAACGAGCGACTTGTCCAGGGTGTACCCTGCCTTCCACCCGATTGTAGCTGAGATAGGTACCAGCGCCCCCTGCGACCCCAAAGGGAATAAGCGGTAGAAAATGGATGGATGGATGGTATTAAACATGCTTCACTGATGAGAGTATTTAGAGAGGGCCGTTTTCTCCTACTAATTTCGGCGGTCCTTGAACTCACTGTAGTTTGTTTACATGCACAACTTTCTCCGACCCTGCCACAGAAAGATGTGTTTTATGCCAAAATGCACAACGGTGAGCTTGGTGGATATTATGGACTTGTTGGGGTGCTAATCAGGTTTTGGTCAGTGCATGACTGCAAGCTAATCGATGCTAACATCCTATTTAGGCTATCATTATGCCCCGTTTGTAAATAAATTTGAGCTCATTTAATTTCATTTGATTATGTCCTCTGTGTATTTCAATGTATATTTGCATGTCTCATGACACATTATCTGTATGCAATATTGACTGCATCATCTCCGGGTTGGGGAGGAGACCCTGCCCCAAATGGAGGAGTTCAAATACCTAGGAGTCTTGTTCACGAGAGGGAAGAGTGGATCGTGAGCTCGACAGGCGGATCGGTGAGGCGTCTTCAGTAATCGATCCGTTGGGGTGAAGAAGGAGCTTAGCCAGAAGGCAAAGCTCTCATCTTACCGGTCAATCTATTTTACCATCATCAACTATGGTCATGAGCTTTGGGTTATGACCGAAAGGACAAAGTCACGGGTACAAGCGGCTAATGAGTTTCCTCCGCCGGGTGGGAGGGCTCTCCCTTAGAGATAGGGTGAGAAGCTCTGTCATCCGGGAAGAGCTCAAAATAAAGCCGCTGCTCCTCCACATCGAGAGGAGCCAGATGAGGTTGTTCAGGCATCTGGTCAGGATGCCACCTGAACGCCTCCCTTTAGGGAGGTGTTTAGGGCACGTCCAACCGGTAGGATGCCACGGGGAAGACCCAGGAAACGTTGGAAAGACTATGTCTCCCGGCTGGCCTGGGAACGCCTCGGGATCCCCCGGGAAGAGCTGGACGAAATGGCTGGGGAGAGGAAGGTCTGGGCTTCCTTGCTTAGGCTGCTGCCCCCACGACCTGACCTCAGATAAGCGGAAGAAGATGGATGGATGGATGGATGGATGGAATATTGCCTGCATTTCTGCTAGTTTATGATAGTTTGCAAACATTGCCCGGTTTGCAAAAATTGCAATAAACCCATTAGAAGAAAACTACCTGAAGTTTTCCTTTAACTTGGACACACAATCTATACCTTTGGCCATTCTGAGCCAGTAATTTCCAGGAGTTATCTCACCCTCTGAGAAGCCTCCGTTTTACTAAAGTTTTCGAATGTTACAAAAATTGGTAGAATAAAGATTCCATTTACACATTTCTGTCAAGGAAAGTTTGCGTCAGCCTGCAACACAGTCATTTTGAAGGTAGGCTGATATAGCTAATAAAGACACTTACATCAAAAAGTGAATTTTGTGTCCTTGCCTCGCTCTTTTTTTAAAATTGTTGGCAAAAGACGGCGCACATTTCCACGTTACCGTCAGTCTTGATAGATCTAATCTTTGCCGGGAAAAAGGATGTCTGCCAGGTTTTTGTGCGTAAGCGAGCTTAATACTTGAGGCCCATGTGCTGGTCAATACAAACAATACCATGGGTCTCATTTTTGCGTTAGAACTACAAAACACTGCTAATAGCATAGCATCAGCTGGAAAAGATTCACCACGTATGGAGCTAACCGATGATGTAACAACCACAGAGCATTTACAATCATGGCAAATCTCAAAGACCTCATTTGGAACAAGGAAGTTACTTATGGCACTTATGAGGCTCCAAAACATGCAAAAACATGTGCCAACAGGTCCAAAAAAATGGGCTTTGCAAATTATGACCCGTTTAAGTCGCCATGTTTTAGTGTAGAGCTAATTGACAAAAACCGCCCAGCAGGTACAGAATATTGATACAACATTGATTATACATACATGTCCTTTAAAACTGACTTCGAAACAAAGTTGCAAAATAGTTGTATTTGTAAATTGAGACAACGTTGATGTGCGACGTTGGATCCACGTTGGTTGGGAAATTACCAAATTTCAATGGTCAAATTAACGTGAAAACTTGACATTGAATAAACGTTGTCAAAAAGCATGTCGTTTTAACGTTGCATTCGTGCTTAGAATATTTCAACGGTCAAATCAACGTGAGGAGCCGAGATTGATTAAACGTCGTCAAAGAGAATGTTGTTTCAACGTTATGTTTGAGTTGCTCAACGTCAGGACCTAAGTCAACAAGTTCTTAACGTTGTTGCAAAGTCTTGTGCCTGTTGGAAGGTTGTCAACATAAGCGAGTTGTACTGTAATAGTGGATTAGTTTGTGACTTTGCACATTACGAGGTGTGTCAGTCCTGCACTGCACAGATAGACAGTACATAACGTTAATAATATGAGTCAGCTGACGTTCAGGCATGCAGACAAAAGAAAACAAGGTATGTCTTAGAGGAAGGCTCTTATCTCAATAATGAATTATTCATCGATGTATTACCATGAAGCATAGCAGCAGCAGAATGACAAGTAAATCGCTTACAATTGTCCATCCATCCATTTTCTACTGCTTATTCACTTTCTGGGTGGCGGGGGGCGCTGGCGCCTATTTCAGCTACAATCGGGTGGAAGGCGGGTTACACCCTGGACAAGTCGCCACCTCTTCGCAGGGCCAACACAGATAGACAGACAACATTCACACTCACATTCACACACTTGGGCCAATTTAGTGTTGCCAATCAACCTATCCCCAGGTGCATGTCTTTGGAAGTGGGAGGCTAATTGGGAACAGGTGGGTGCCTTGATTGGGTATAAAACAGATTCCCCCAAAAAATGCTTAGTCTTTCACAAGAAAGGATGGGGCGAGGTACACCCATTTGTCCACAACTGCGTGAGCAAATAGTCAAACAGTTTAAAAACAACGTTTCTCAAAGTTCAATTGCAAGAAATTTAGGGATTTCAACATCTTTGGTCCGTAATATCATCAAAAGGTTCAGAGAATCTGGAGAAATCACTCCACGTAAGTGGCATGGCCGGAAACCAACATTGAATGACCCGACCTTCGATCCCTTAGATGGCACTGTATCAAAAACCGACATCAATCTCCAAAGGATATCACCACAGGAACACATCAGAAAACCACTGTCACTAAATACAGTTCGTCGCTACATCTGTAAGTGCAAAGTGAAAGCCATTTATCAACAACATACAGAAACGCCACCAACTTCTCTGGGCCCGAGATCCTCTAAGATGGACTGATGCAAAGTGGAAAAGTGTTCTGTGGTCTGTCTGGTCCACATTTCAAAATTTTGGGGGAAATATTCGACATCGTATCATCCGGACCAAAGTGGAAGCGAATAATCCAGACTGTTATCAACCCAAAGTTCCAAAGTCTTCATCTGTGATGGTATGGGGGTGCATTAGTTCCCAAAGCATGGGTAACTTACACATCTGTGAAGGCACCATTAATGCTGAAAGGTACATACAGGTTTTGGAACAACATATGCTGCCATCCAAGCGCTGTCTTTTTCACGGACGCCCCTGCCTATTTCAGCAAGACAATGCCAAGCCACATTGAGCACGTGTTACAACAGCGTGGCTTCGTAAAACAAGAGAGCGGGTACTTTCCTGGCCCGCCTGCAGTCCAGACCTGTCTCCCATCGAAAATGTGTGGCACATTATGAAGCGTAAAATACGACAGCGGTGACCCTGGACTGTTGAACGACTGAAGCTCTACATAAAACAAGAATGGGAAAGAATTCCACTTTCAAGTTTCAACAATTAGTTTCCTCAGTTCCCAAACGTTAATTGAGTGTTGTTAAAAGAAAAGGTGATGTAACACAGTGCTGAACATGCCATTTCTCAACTTTTTTAGCACGTGTTGCAGCCATGAAATTACCGTATTTCCTTGAATTGCCGCCAGGTATATAGTGTGCACCTGCCTTGAATTACTGCCGGGTCAAACTCGTTTCGCAAAATAATTAGCGCATGCTTAGTATTACCGCCGGGTCAAACTCTTTTTTTTTTTTAAATGTTTATTCATAAATTTCAACATTTACAAACAGTTGAGAAACAATAATCAAAATAAGTCCAACAACAGTATAAAACATTACAAAACATTATAAAAACAGTACAAAACAGCGCCAGGGGTTGTTAATTCAAAGTATCAAAAATAGAATACAAAAAAATATGTATATATAATAAACAAAGTGCAAAGCCATTTGCCGGGTCAAACTCGTCACGTCACGAGTGACACTTCCCCTGTCATCATTTTCAAAATGGAGGAGGTTGATTTCAATCATTTGAAATCGCATAAAGGGAAGAAGATTACGAGCTATTCAGTAGGATTTAAGGTCCAAGCTATTGAATATGCTAAAAAGAACAGTAAGCAGCTATGTTTTATTGATATAATGTAGCTGCGTATGTCAAATATGAGTCATTAAATGACTGCCGCCTCCTGGTGGTAGAGGGCGCTAGTGATCCTTCTTGCGACTACTCGGCTGAAGAAGAAGTGACAACAAGTGTCTTGATAAAAGCTGGGAACGGATATGACGCGTGGGGTCCACGACGGACCTTTTAGGATGTAACACCATTACTCTTATGCTGGCTATGTAAACAACCGGGCTGAAATAAAGCATGTTCCAGTCATAAATACCCAGTGTATTATTTATACAATAACACTTCATGGTGGCAGCGGTGGGATAAAGAGATCACCAACGGAGCAGAACGAAAGGGGGAGTTGTCCGAGGAGGATTCTGTCGTCGCCCGTGAGGAGCCGAGCTAACTGATAGCAGCGGTCTGCACGTCGGGAGCAACCCAAACGAGAGCGCGCTACGGCTACACACCGACCGACCATGAACTAGACCAGCAAGAGTGAGCAGTGTGTGTTTATTAAAATAAAACAGTTTTCTAAACTGGACTTTCAATAGAAGCAGGAGGCATTAAAGAAATATCTCCATCGAGACAGAGTGACTTTTAAAACTGAAGAAAGATAAGGAAGACTTCTATAAACAAGTTATTGATGCTTTTGATCAGAAGGAGCTGCGCATGGACTTAATTTATAAGTAAAGGTAAGCCCATCATAACGTTTTTTTTATTAAATGTGCTTTTCATTATGGTACTGGTATCCTTACATCACACTCAAATTTTTAAGCGTAGGCCAAAATTTACCGCATGCCTTTTAAGGCTAAAAGCCTGGTATATTTCATTGGTTTGTTATAAAGTACATTAATTCATTAAAATAAAAATGATAAGAACAGTTGAATTGTAATAAGCGACTCCCGAGCATTAAAAATTGTGATAATGAGCTTCCATCGCAAAAAAAAATTGCTTTCGTAAATGATCTAGCTAAGCAACAAGTGGCCATTTTGGGGAAGCCATATTCTGGGATAGTCCTATGACTGTCCCTGTGTCACATGACAACCATTAACAAAACATGTTGTAGCTTACATTTTAAAACATGGTTAACTTGTGTTTTGCGTGTGTGTGAGAGAGAGAGAGAGAGAGAGAGAGAGAGAGAGAGAGAGAGAGAGAGAGAGAGAGAGAGAGAGAGAGAGAGAGAGAGAGAGAGAGGAGGGGTGGAGAGGAAAGTTGCATCATTTAGCACTCAAGGATTCAAACACATATTAAGATGTGAGTAAACTGGTCAAGGTTCGTCTTCATTGTGACTAAAGGTGCCACAGAAACTGTTGGTATCTGCCTGGTCACGTGGGTCCGGCCTCCATGTCCTTATATGGAAAGCGGAAGACCCGCACCTGTGAGCTGACGTCACCGTCGTCAAACTACCTGCGGTTGTCTCTTTGAACCAGCCAGTCGGAGTCGTACAGAAGGTTGTTGAAGAAGCGGGAGGAGAAGAAAAAGCAAGACACGGGAAAAAGGGGAAAACAGCAAGAGAAGAAGAAGCCATTTGAACGCGAACACTTGCTGGGGAATTTATTTTCATTTGTTTGTCGCTTCCAGGAAGACATTTTGGGGACAGGCAGACAGATGGGGGCCGCCAGGTTTGCGGTGTTGGGAACTTTGCTCATGCTGCTTCTGGTAAGTTCTTACATTTCCGCGTGTTGACTTCTAGCTTTTATGTGATATTAATATTAGTATCTTACTATTTTATTTGTCATTTTACCCTCAATTCAAACGCCTCCTCTTGAGTCAAATACTGTATAGCATGAACACGGAAGTAGTTTTGGAACCATTTTTTTTATTTTTTATCTCACAACCAGGACTTAATTTAAAATTGGATCAAATGTTATTGGTTTGAAATAAATTAAAGCTTTTCAGACAAACCACAGTATATATTAAATATTTTTTACCAGACAAAACTACCTTTTCGTTTTCGGATTAGCAGGTTTAACTTAATGGCTTAATGGCCTCGCCCTCCATGATGGCGTCGACAGGTGAACTTGCTCAAGTGCTTGAATAAACTCTAGCTTTCCATGGAGGCACTAACATCATTTCAGCATGGCCGTTGTTGTTATTTCTGGAGACATAACGTAGTGTAAATTTAAAAGTGATAATCATGCACTATGTGGGTTACAACAGTGGTGTCCAAAGCGTTGTCTCGGGGGCCATTTCGGCACACAGCTCGATTTGTAGAGGCCCTTCTGTTCTAATTAAAATGTAAAAAAAGAACTGTTTCCAACTACTTTTGTGAACTATAACACAAATATGAGTTGCAAACTGTTTTCCATAACATTTAAATGCATAAGCATATTTTGACCTACATTGAATTGGTTTTCACATTCATTTATGTAAATAAATGGTAAAAAATATTAAAGTGGCCACAATTAAACACATTTTTTACTGTATGGGGCTTCACGGTGGAAGAGGGGTTAGTGCGTCTGCCTCACAATACGAAGGTCCTGCAGTCCTGGGTTCAATCCCAGGCTCGGGATCTTTCTGTGTGGAGTTTGCATGTTCTCCCCGTGAATGCGTGGGTTCCCTCCGGGTACTCCGGCTTCCTCCCACCTCCAAAGACATGCACCTGGGGATAGGTTGATTGGCAACACTAAAAAAATTGGCCCTAGTGCGTGAATGTGAGTGTGAATGTTGTCTGTCTATCTGTGTTGGCCCTGCGTTGAGGTGGCGACTTGTCCAGGGTTTACCACGCCTTCTGCCCGATTTGTAGCTGAGATAGGCGCCAGCGCCCCCCGCGACACCCCAAAAGGGAATAAGCGGTAGAAAATGGATGGATGGGTCCTCGGTGGAATTAATTTTGGACACTCCTGTGCTATAGGGTCTAAAATGTGTCTCAAGTGCAGCCTGGGGGCCATTTCCAGTAATTTTTAGTTTTTTACCGCTTATCCCTTTCGGGGTAGCGGGTGGTGCTGGAGCAAATCTCAGCTGCATTCGTGCGGTAGGCAGGGTAAATAAATGATAAATGGGTTGTACTTGTATAGCGTTTTCTACCTTCAAGGTACTCAAAGCGCTTTGACACTACTTACACATTTACCCATTCACACACACATTCACACACTGATGAAGGGAGCTGCCATGCAAGGCACTAACCAGCATCCATCAGGAGCAAGCGTGAAGTGTTTTGCTCAGGACACAACGGACGTCACGAGGTCGGTACTAGGTGGGGATTGAACCAGGGTCTCTCGGGTTGCGCACGGCCACTCTGCCCACCGCGCCACGCTGTCCGACAACCTGGAGAAGTCGCCACCTTATCGCAGGGCCAACACAGATACTGTAGACAGACAACATTCACACTGATGTTCATACATTACGGGCCAATTTCCATCCATCCATTTTCTACCACTTGTCCTTTTTGGGGTCGCGGGGGGGCGCTGGAGCCTATCTCAGCTGCATTCAGGCAGAAGGCGGCGTACACCCTGGACAAGTCGCCACATCATCGCACGGCCAACACAGATAGACAGACAAAATTCACACTCACATTCACACACTAGGGCCTATTTAGTGTTGCCAATCAACCTATCCCCAGGTGCATGTCTTTGGAGGCGGGAGGAAGCCTGAGTACCCGGGGGGAACCCACGCTGTCACGGGGAGAACATGCATACGCCACACAGGAAGATCTCGAGCGCAGGATCGAACCTAGGACCTGTGAGGCAGACGCACAACCCCTCTGCCCGGAGGATGTGACATTTTAGGGAAAAAAATCAAAAACACGCCCTCCATAAGACTGTAAAGAAAAAGTATTTGGGCCACACACAAAAACCCCCAAAAAGTAATGGCCCAAATCAGCTAAAATGGCACCCACAAACCAAAACAGCAGACTATTTGTGTGTTAGTCTAAATCATTTGCTGAGTTTCCTGTATCCTGTCACGATGAACAGTGTTCCGGATTTGGCATCAAAGGGGTCCCTATGTTGGCGCGACCTTATAATATTGTCACTCTCCGGGGGGGCGCCATTGAGTAGGTTTGGGCCAATTCTGCTACAGACCATCTCCTAAATGATTGCTCAAAATGTACTCAACGTGACTTCTGGGCACCGTGTTTGCTTTCAACTTTGAGCTGGCCACAGTTGGAGCTGCACTGCACTTCATTTGACGTCCTTTTTAAAATTACGTTTTTTTTAGCCGTGAACATGCCTATCCATACAAAGTTGTTAAAATTCCGTGGGTGTTTGTTTTGAAAGGCGCATGCACATCACATCGCGCTATCATCACACTAACGTGCAATGCGCCACTTTCCGGCGGTCAAAACAAACAGTCAGTATGTGACCATGCGCTAAATAAGTCCGATTTCTCAAATAGTTTGGCTCTAAACAAGCCTCCTCCAACATGGAAACACCAGTTGTGTTCTGTTTTTGAAAAGTCAGACTAACACACCTGGATTATGCGATTGAAAACCATATCTCTCGAGAGGGTGTGTGCCGCCGGACAGGACGCTTTGTAATGTGCATGTGCCAGTCGCAACGCGTGGGAAAACATAGCAAAAATTGTAATGAACAGGCGACTGACAGAACATTTTAAAGTGCATCAATGGTGGAAAAAAAGAGAAAATATTATTTTAAAAACATAGCTAAGGAAATGTAAATTCGGAGGGGTGAACAAAATACAGATGAGATTAAAGATCATGGTGCACAAAGGCAGATAAAATGTACACAAACCTCTTTACGCTGCATTTGTGCATTCCCAACTGATTAACTTCTCGCACAACTGGCAAAATAGTCCAGAACAATTGCAAACTTCCTCTGGACATCAGTCAGGGCACGATCAGTCTTTTCCTTCGGATTCAAAACTCCTTCCATCAATCCATGGCGCTATTTGAATGAACGTTGAAACATTCGAAAGTTTTTTCCATGGTTTTCGTCCGAAAATTCCTTTGAAAAATCTATTTCACCTGTTTCTTTTCATCAGACCCGATACAATCCTGGTAGTAGCATCATGATCGTAGCGCAATCCAATATTTTTTCTTGATGCTGTATCTTTAACATTAGTATAACCATAAGAGATGTAATATTTGTAATCCGTGCCAATATTACAGCAGACATCAGTTAAAACAAGTTGTAAGGATTCACAAATCCTAGTATGACATAGGTCAATTGGAAAAGTAATTAAGTTATCTGCGCTAAAATGAAATGAGCGCCCCCAGTGTATTGGAGGCACATTACGTATGACCAATAGTCACATTTGAGTGTGCATGGACACTTGGACTTCACATGTTGGTGTAAAAAATAAAAAAAGATAACTTTGAGAAATCAAACTATAAAGTTTGATTTCTCAAAAAGTAATTTTTTTTGTGCATGGAAACAGTGATTGTTAATAATCTTCATTTAAGGTAACACGATCATTTTTGTTTTGTGTGCGTGCGCATATCTGTATGTGTAGACTGTGTGTGTGTTTATATTTATATATTGTGTGTTTATATTTGTGTATATGTGTTTGAAAATTTTTTTTTCTTCTAGACTTTGGTTTGGTCTGAGAAGCAGTCATGTGTACCAGGATTTCAGTCGGACATGAAGGTTTTCAAAGTAAGCAGACAACAACTGAAACGTGGTGCATTGTTGGGCAAAGGTAAGAACAATCAACATTTCATTGTTCTTCTACCTGTGTAGTTTCAGCCATGTTTTTCTCAGCTAATGTAATATCGGCATCAACTTTAGAGAGAAAATTGTATGATCGTCAACTGTTGCATTCGCCTGAGTTGGAATAAATACCTTCTGCAAACTAGTGCTATTCATTAGTGCCTCATGGAGCAAGTACAGCAAGTATCAGCTTGCTGCACCTTCTGTTATGTTTCTACCTGCAGTGCTCAGTAATGTCCCCAAGCCTGTTTTGCAAATGCTCTCTTTTCAGAGCATGTCAACAACTGAAAAATAGGAGCACTGCTTTATCTGTTTTGTTTAAGTCTGGATAATATCTTAAAACAATGACCGTTCTAACAAGGACAATAGGGCATGTTTTTATTTTCTAAATGGTTGTTGTGATGTCAACACGTTCAAGTATTGTGAAACAAGTTTAAGTCCAACCTGTTTGGCGACTTAATTTTTTTTTCCTCACGTCTGCATTCTCTCTTTCTGGGGTGAAGGAATTATCAGTGTGTAATTTTTTTTAACCGTCACTCGTGGTATAATAACTTGGTCTGTCCTGATTCAACTTTATCACTTCCAATACGATACCGTTTTTGTAATCTTGCGTATTTGTTGATATTGATTCGATCCGATAGCAGCAGGAATCATACAAACTATTTGGTAGTGTGGAATGTAATAAAAGGTTTGACAAAGGGAAATTAAACGTACGATGGTCGGTATGAAAAACACTAATCTATTTATTTTCAACCCTTTGAAATGGGCTTATGCTGTCTTTAATTTGAAGTGGCATGATCGTTTTTTCGGCGACATACTGGCCACATTAAGTTTAGCTCATGATGCAGGTAGTTGAACGATGCGGACACATTTGTTACTGGATACTTTCTAGAAAACCCAAAACCAGTGAAGGTGGCACGTTGTGTAATTCTTAAATAAAAACAATACAATGATTTGCAAATGCTTTTCAATTTATAATCAATTGAATACACTGCAAAGACAAGATATTTTAATGTTCAAACTGGGAAACTTATTTTTTTTTTGTAAATAATCATTAACTTAGAATTTAATGGAAGCAACACATTGCAAAAAACTTGGCACAGTGGCATTTTTACCACTGTGTTACATGGCTTTTCCTTTTAACAACACTCTGTAAACGTTTGGGAACTCAAACCAATTTTTGAAGCTCTTCAGTTGGAATATTTTTTCCATTCTTGCTTGATGTACAGCTTAAGTTGTTCAACAGTCCGGGGTCTTTGGTGTCGTATTTTAAGCTTCATAATGCGCCCAAAATTTTCAATGGGAGACAGGTCTGGACTACACGCAGGCCAATCTAGTACTCGCTCTCTTTTACTATGAAGACACACTGTTGTAACTCATGGCTTGGCATTATCTTGCTGAAATAACCAGGGGCATCCATGATAACGTTGCTTAGATGGCAGCATATGTTGCTCTAAAACCTATATGTACCTTTCAGCATTAATGGTGCCTTCATATATGTGTAAGTTACGAATGCCTTGGGCATTAATACACCCCCATACCATCTTAGATGTTGGCTTTTGAACTTGCCACCTATAACAAACTGGATGGCTCTTTTCCAAAAACAATTTGAAATGTAGACTCGTCAGACCACAGAACACTTTTCCACTTTTCATCAGTTCTTAGATGAGGTTGGGCCCATCGAAGCAGGCAACGTTTCTGGGTGTTGTTGATAAATGGCTTTTGCTTTGCATAGTAGTTTTAACTCCAGGGTTTCCAAAGACCCACCGCTTAAACTAAAGTCTTAAAAAAAAGTCTTAACAAGCTGCTCTGCTTAGTTTTGCGTCCGTCAGTATGTCTCTGCAGCCCCTAGCATTGTCCCACCCACAGAACCATCTGATTGGTTACACGCAGAGCGGTAACATCCAATCAGCAGTGTGTATTCAGAGCGCATGTAACGTGGAGTGAAAGGAGTTTTTAGCAGGTAAGGCAGCGGACTCTCCCCATATGATAAGCAACTCCCGGTCAACTCCTTGTAACATCACTATGAGCCCGTTGATATTCTAGAAACAAGCGGTCGCTCAGCACGCTCCCAGGTGAAGGCTAATTAATTAGCTTTTAGCGTAACGTTGGTTGTGTGTGTGTGTGTGTGTGTGTGTGTGTGTGTGTGTGTGTGTGTGTGTGTGTGTGTGTGTGTGTGTGTGTGTGTGTGTGTGTGTGTGTGTGTGTGTGTGTGTGTGTGTGTGTGTGTGTGTGTGTGTGTGTGTGTGTGTGTGTGTGTGTGTGTTAGGGGTGTAACGGTACGTTGTATTTGTATTGAACCGTTTCGGTACTGGGGTTTCAGTTCGGTGCGGCGATGTACCGAACGAGTTTCCACATGAACATATGAAGTAGCCGCCTAAGCTAAAGTCTTAACAAGCTGCTCTGCTTTCTGCCTCTGTCTCCTACACCAGTGGTTCCCAACCACCGGTACCGGGCCGCGGCTCGATTGGTACCGGGCCGCGGCTCGATTGGTACCGGGCCGCGGCTCGATTGGTACCCGGCCACAGAAGAATTTTTAAATTTTTTTTTTCATTATTAAACCAACATAAAAAACACAAGATACACTTACAATTAGTGCACCAACCTAAAAACCTTCCTTTTTCAAGACAAAAACCTCCCTTTTTCATGACAAAGAAAAAAAAAAAAAGCTGGGCTAAAATGTCCCCTTCAACCAATAACGTCACAATATAATTACTGTGTAATTATGCGATTAAAGCAGACTACTTGTAGCTTGGATTGGGCTGGAAAAAAATGTCCGCTACAACCCGAGACGTCACGCGCACGCGTCATCATACGCGTCATCATTCCGCGACGTTTTCAACAGGATACCTCGCGGGAAATTTAAAATTGCAATTTAGTAAACTAAACTGGCCATATTGGCATGTGTTGCAATGTTAAGATTTCATCATTGATATACAAACTATCAGACAGCCTTGTCGGTAGTAGTGGGTTTCATTAGGCCTTTAAATGAAGATTTTCTGTCTCTAATAGTGTATATAATATAAGTACATAGGGGTGTAACTGTACACAAAAATTTTGTTTCGGTACATACCTCGGTTCAGAGGTCACAGTTCGGTTCATTTTCGGTACAGTAAGAAAACAACAAAATATAAATTTTGGGATTATTTATTTAACAAATTTGCTAAATCTTCCACCAAACATATTTTTCTTAATGGAATATTTGATGTGAAGTAATCGGAAACTTGGGTAGGTCAATAATTCATTATAACATGAATGTTGTCTGTCTATCTGTGTTGGCCTTGCGATGAGGTGGCGACTTGTCCAGGGTATACCCCGTCTTCCGCCTGATTGTAGCTGAGATAGGCACCAGCGCCCCCCGCAACCCCAAAGGGAATAAGCGGTAGAAAATGGATGGATGGATTTTGATTCAATATTATGTTTTGAGCAATGACAGTTTGAAAGAGAAAAAAGAACAGCTTTGTTTTATTAGTCAATGTTGCAACTTTTTCTAAATAACATTTAGCCTTTAAGCTTTTTTATTTCACTTTTGTTTTTTATTTTAATAGTATTTTTAGAATGTGCCGTGGGCCTTTAAAACATAAGCTGTGGGCCGTAAATGGCCTCCAGGGCACACTTTTGACACCCGTGCTATAGATAATAAAAAATAAAATCGGATAAATCTATGGGTAAAAAGCAGAGCCTGGCGACGCATGCGCGTTTATTATAACTTTCTCGCTCTCTCTGTCTCTGTCCCTCTCTCACCAATGCTACTGCGCGTACCACTTTTTGTTTTTGTTTTTAACCCCTTATCAACCCTGAACATACATTGAAAATACACGCAAACCTAATTTAAAATGCTGGACATTCGAGGCATTTAAGAAACTCCACCTGGACAGCTCCGCAGAGGACATATCCCGTGAAAAGAGGAGGTGTGGTCAGTCTATCATAGCCCGATGCTAGCATACCGTGTATTTTTTTTGATTAATTGAAACTTTTATTAGCAGATTGCACAGTACATATTCCATATCAATTGACCACTAAATGGTAACACCCGAATAAGTTGTTCAACTTGTTTAAGTCGGGGTCCACGTTAATCAATTCATGGTGCCTCGGTGTGCATTGTTTATACAACGTGCGGCGCTACTTAATATGTCCGTGTCCTTAGGTACACCTCCGAACCGAAACCCCCGTACCGAAACGGTCCAATACAAATACACGTACCGTTACACCCCTATCATTAAGCCTACATGAACTCCATGGTGTTCAGGGATCTCTCCTATTGCTATTGTACTAATTTTTCAGCTATAGTTACATTAATCATTAGTAATGTAGCAGCTTAGTTTTGAAAGGCAGGGTCCCTGCTATCACGTTAATAAAAATATAACATTTACACAATAAAAATCTACTACAGGCTTCCCAAATGCTGTAATAAATTAGGCATGATGAGTTGACTTGAAACTGTTTAATTGTTGAACTTTTTATATGTCGAAGAAAAGTTTTGTCATTTTATTTAATCCAAGCAACAACTTGAGGCACCTTAATGTGGATTAACGTGGGCAGAATAATTAGTGTTCCCAATGTTAAAAGGATAAAGTTAATGTTTACATATTTGGTAAGTAAATAACCCAAAAAATGTATGTGTGTGTGTATGTATATATATATATATATATATATATATATATATTTTTTTTTTTTACTGTACCGAAAATGAACTGAACCGTGACCTCTAAACCGAGGTACGTACCGAACAGAAATGTTTGTGTACCGTTACACCCCTAATGTGTGTGCTTGTGTGTGTGTGTTACGGACAGCAAAGCCCTGTCTGAGAGAAAGAAGCAATATTGACTTACAGTTAAAAACTAAGTTATTTCACTTGTATTATTTCACTTGTGTTATTTCACTTGTGTTGATTGAGCTGTGTTGAAGCAGCAAAAAAGGACATATGTTAAATGAAGGGTTTCTGTCTCTGATAAAATAATGTAAGTGAATCAAACCATACATGAACTCCATAGTGTTCAGGGATGAATAGTCTCTCCTATTGCTGTTGTACTATTTTTTTTTTCAGCTATAGTTACATTAATCATTAGTAATTTAGTAGCCTAGTTTTGAATGGTGGAGTCCTTACTATCACATGTTGATAAAAATATAACATTTTACAAAATAAAAGTCAACTGCAGGCTTCCTAAATGCTGTAATAAATTAAGCATAGACCCCAAAAGGGACAAGCGGTAGAAAAATGGATAGTTGGACGGATAGAGTCGATCATATGTAAGCATGTGGCCACCCCTTTTACCTTTTTTTTTCCTAACGCTTATTGCAAATGCTTACGTAGAGTAGAGTAAGTCATTAATTTGACTTTGTAAGTTATTATTTTAGTATCTCAGGTAGCTTGGACTGTTTTGTTTTTACTTTACGGAAAAAATATAGCGATATACTGTATATCTTATATTGCCATTCAGCAAATGGAGCGGAAAACAAAACCAAAAGTTGTAGGCTTCTTCACACCCAAAGCCAGCCTACTTCACCACAGTCCTTAGTCTATTGCCCCCCAGGTTGTGGTGGCAGCGACGAGGTGGAGACGTGATGGCGACAGGCCGAGTTACACCGGTCCTTACACCCACCCCCTTCGCTAGTCCCCTCCCCTTGGAGAGTCACCACCTTAAAGGCCAACTGAAATGAGATTTTCTTATTTAAATGGTGATAGCAGGTCCATTCTATGTGTCATCCTTGATCATTTTGTGATATTGCCATTATTTTGCTGAAAGGATTTAGTAGACAACATCGACTATAAAGTTCGCAACTTTTGGTCGCTAATAAAAAAAAAGCCTTGCCTCTACCGGAAGTAGCAGACGATGTGCGCTTGAGGTCACGGGTTGTAGGGCTCCTCACGTCCTCACATTGTTTACAATCATAGCCACCAGCAGCTAGAGCGATTCGGACCGAGAAAGCGACAATTTCCCCATTAATTTGAGCGAGGATGAAAGATTTGTGGATGAGAATAATGAGAGTGAAGGACTAGAAAGAAAAAAAAAGTTTAAAAAGGAAAAAAAAAGGCTAGGGCAGTGAGAGCGATTCAGATGTTATTAAACATATTTACTAGGATAATTCTGGAAAATCCCTTATCTGCCTATTGTGTTACTAGTGTTTTAGTGAGATTATATAGTACCTGAAAGTCAGAGGGGTGTGGCCACGGGTGTGGTGACCGCCAGAGTCGCTGAGGGAAGCCACGCAGCTGCAGCAGGACGCAAGCTGCGCTGATGTCTCCGGTAAGAGCCGACTTATTACCACAATTTTCTCACCGAAACCTGCCGGTTGACATGTGGTCGGGATCCATGTTCGCTTGATCGCTCCGTTCCATAGTAAAAATTCACCTTTGGGAACTTTAAACAAGGCAACACCGGCTGTTATTGTGATGCTAAAGGCAGCTGCAGAGCACCGCTTCCCACCTCCATCTTTCTACTTTGAGTTCTCTATTATTAATTGAACAAATTGCAAAAGATTCAGCAACACAGATGTCCAGAATACTGTGTAATTATGCGATTAAAGCAGACTACTTATAGCTTGGATCGGGCTGGAAAAAAATGTCCGCTACAATCCGAGACGTCACGCGTCATACCGTGACGTTTTCAACAGGATACCATGCGGGAAATTTTAAATTGCAGTTTAGTAAAAACCGGCCGTATTAGCATGTGTTGCAATGTTAAGATTTCATCATTGTTATATAAACTATCAGACTGCGTGGTCGGTAGTAGAGGGTTTCAGTAGGCCTTTAACTAACACATTTTCCGGGGGAAACCCTGAACTTGCACTTACAGATGTAGCGACCAACTGTAGTTTCCGACAGTGTTCCTGAGCCCATGTGGTGATATCCTTTACACACTGTCGGTTTTTGATGCGGTACTGCCTGAGAGATCGAAGGTCACAGGCATTGGATGTCGACCTTGCTTACATGTAGTGATTTCTCCAGATTTTCTGATGATATTACAGACCGTTGATGGTGAAATCCCTAAATTCCTTGCAATTGCTTGAGAAACTTTGTTCTTAAACCGTTCGACAATTTGCTCAAGATAATGCCACAAAGTGGTGACCCTTGCCCTATCCTTGTTTGTGAATGGCTAAGCATTTCGTGGAAGCTGCTTTTATATTCAATCATGGAACCCACCTGTTCCCAATTAGCCTGTTCACCTTTGGGATGTTCCAAATGTGTTTGAGGAGCATTCCTCAACTTTCTCAGTCTTTTTTGCCACTTGTTCCAGTTTTTTTTCAAACATGTTGCAGGCATCAAATTTCAAATGAGCTAATATTTGCAAAAAATGACATTTTGCAGTTCGAACATTAAGTATTTAGTCTTTGCAGTGTGTTCTGTTTTTATTTATGATTTACACAACGTGCCAACTTCACTGGTTTTGGATTTTGTAATACACTTTTGCCTCGAAGACTTTGTACACCGAACAGAACAAATATTGTTCACAAATCTGTATAAATCTGTGTTGGTGAGCATTTCTTTTTTGCCACGATAATCCCTCCTACCTCACAGGTGTGGCATGTCAAGATACTGACTAAAAAGCCTGATAATTGTACAGGTGTGACTTAGGCTGCCCACAATGAAAGGCCTCTTTACTCTCTGAAACACCCTTGGAGACTGCTTATTGTAGAAAAATGAACATTCAAGTCAGAGGCAGCAGCTCTGGAGGACATTCCTACAGTCAGCATGCCAACTGCAAGCACCCTCAAAACCTGTGAAATCTGTGGCATTGTGCTGTGTGATTAAACTGCACATTTCCGAGTGCCCTTTTATTGTTGGCAGCCTATGGCACACCCGTGCAATAATAATGTTGTTTAATCAGCATCTTGATATGCCACACCTGTGGGGTGAGATGGATTTACATTGGCACAGAAGAATTGCTCACTAACACAGACTTGGACAGATTTGTGAACAATATTTGAGAGGAATGGGTATTTTGTGTATATAGTAAAAGTTTTAGATCTTTGAGTTGAACTCTTGGAAAATGAGAGCAAAAACCAATGTGTTGCATTTTATATTTTTGTTCAGTATTTGTGTAAGTAATATGCAACTATAGTTATTTGGTATTTGTTTAGCAACTGATTATTTGCTATTTGTTGACAATTTTGCTGTTTTAGACTGCAATATTATTGCTACTAGATCAGGGGTCAGGAACCTTTTTGGCTAGGAGAGCCATACAAGCCAAATATTTGAAAAGGTATTTCCATGAGAGCCATATAATATTTTTTTAAGACTGAATACAACTAAATGCGTGCATTTTTATGTAAGACCAACAAGTCTGTTATTCTTTTTAGTAACATTGTTATTCTGAAGCTATCCATCCATCCATTTTCTGCAAATGAGTGAGAGTTACAGAGATGTCGCAATGGAGACGAGGGTTTTCTAACGTGCCTGGCTGCATTCGCACCGCGACACCTGTCCGTCAGTGATAACAGTCCCCGAAACCTGGACCAATTCAAACCATTATTAGTTGTTTTTTTTAATTATTTCATTTGCATTGCCTCACATTTCTTAATCCTCATTTTGTTCATTTATGTTTTGATTTTACTTTGTGTTGAAAATAAAAATAAAGACATTTAAAAAAATAAATAATAGATAAAAAATAAGAAATCTTTTCTTGTGGCCCAGCCTCACCCAGACTCTGCATCCAGTGGCCCCCAAGTAAATTGAGTTTGAGACCCCTGATGTAGACAAAAGTGTTTGCACGTGATGGAATTGCGTCGTTTTTTTAACATCCATCCATCCATCCATTTTCTACCGCTTATTCCCTTTTTGGGGTCGCGGGGGGCGCTGGCGCCTAACTCAGCTACAATCGGGCGGAAGGCGGGGTACACCCTGGACAAGTCGCCATCTCATCGCAGGGCCAACACAGATAGACAGACAACATTCACACTCACACACTAGGGCCAATTTAGTGTTGCCAATCAACCTATCCCCAGGTGCATGTCTTTGGAAGTGGGAGGAAGCCGGAGTACCCGGAGGGAACCCACGCATTCACGGGGAGAACATGCAAACTCCACACAGAAAGATCCAAGCCTGGGATTGAACCCAGGACTGCAGAACTTTTGTATTGTGAGGCAGACGCACTAACCCCTCTTCCACCGTGAAGCCCACTTTTTTTTCTTTTTTTTTTTTAACATAAGATTGGCAATAAAAGGTAAACATGATTGTGTGTGACTTCTTCTGGGGGCTTACTTTAATTTTGTTCCACGTCAAAAATATATTTTTTTAAGGTGTGGAGGCAATGAAAATTTAGTTACATTTATGGTGGCAGAGGGGTTAGTGCGTCTGGCCTCACAATACGAAGGTCCTGCAGTCCTGGGTTCAATCCCAGGCTCAGGATCTTTCTGTGTGGAGTTTGCATGTCCTCCCCGTGAATGGGTGGGTTCCCTCCGGGTACTCCGGCTTCCTCCCACTTCCAAAGACATGCACCTGGGGATAGGTTGATTGGCAACACTAAATTGGCCCTAGTGTGTGAATGTGAGTGTGAATGTTGTCTATCTGTGTTGGCCCTGCAATGAGGTGGCGACTTGTCCAGGGTGTACCCCGCCTTCCGCCGGATTGTAGCTGATATAGGCGCCAGGGCCCCCCGCTACCCCAAAAGGGAATAAGCGGTAGAAAAATGGATGGATGGATAGGGGAAACCATTCGTAGTATTAGGCCATGCCTACAGTAAGTCCTTTTAACTCCTTAAACAAATTTTTTTTAGCCTAAGCCCCGTTTCAGCCACACTAAACCAGTTTATAGTCCCCCTCCTCGGACAAAGTTTTACACGGCTAAGTGCGCCGTGCATTTCTTGAATCTCCGGCACTTAGCTTTGTATAGACTCTTTGATCGTTTACAAACTGAGTTCGGAAAGGAAGTGAAGTCAGAAAGGCCGCGCTCACACAGGAAGTGACGTCAGAACAGGCCACAGCCAGCTTTATAATAAAGCGGTTTCGTTACTCTGAGCTAACCACTAGAAATATGGAGAGTCGTCCAGACATGCCCGTGTTTCTCATTCCGTCTGTACAGCTGCTTGTGGAAATCACACAAGAATACCTTAAGAGAAAGCGATTGCAGCTATTTCGAATACATCACTTTTTAGACGCCAAGAGAACTTTCCAATGTCCAGGTCATCTGTGATTCTACTTAGCAAAAAACTTAGTCAATTTGTCGAAGGAGAGTCAACGAGAATGCGGGCTCCTGTGGATGTGATAGAAAAGGTAGCGTGTGCTTTGTATTACCTGGCCGTTGAGGGAAGACTAACTACAGAAAACGGCGAATGCTTTTGGACTGGCAAAGCAGACTATCAGTTATTGTCCGCCATGTATATCGCAGACTCGATGTCTAGGTCCAGAGTATATAAAGTCACCAAAAACGAATGGTCAATGAAGGTGAAGGCAAAAGAGGGATGAGTGTCCTGACCAGATATTTACATCCCGAGATTGATTGTTATAAAATGTTCTTTATCACATTGTTTACGTGTCTAATAATTTATTATGGCTCAGGTGTGATTGACTACAATAGGGTGCCACAGCACAGTAGATTCCAGTCAATTGAAATACCACAACACGTAATATTGTTCAGATAAGTTACATTTAAGAACTTGCACACTAAGCAACACTCGATGTGACTTTGACTTGTGCATTTACCGCGCATGCGTATTAGGTCGCGTTGCGCTGCTGGACGAAGGGGGTCTTAAATGGAGACATTGTTGTGTGTAGACACGGATAAGATTAAGTGGGATATACCCTGGATAACCTTAGTGTAAACGGGGCCTTAGTAGTATTGGTAACGTTATTATCGTTTGAGAGTTTTTTCAAAAGCAGATTTTTAGTTATGAAAATAGATATGTAGTTATGTGAAAATCAATAACAAATGAAGATGGTTGTGAGTGAGGGTTAAACAGGACAAGAACTGACACTTAACTTGCATTATTTACATTTTGCACAGTTACAGAAAAGACATAAATAATTTTTTTTATTGTTACCCTCTCCTTTTGTCTCTCCCAAAGTCACAAGTAAATGTGCAAGCAAAAGCTGTTTTCACACTCACAATTTGACGTGAGTCAGTCAATGTAAGGAATCTCCACTTAAACAGATTACACTGCAGAACAAGGGAATTAAACACTTTTTAAAAATGTTTTTCTTTTACATATAACGACCCCAAAAGGGACATGCGATAGAAAATGGACGGACGAATGGATGGATGTTCAAATAACAATTTTTAACGTAATGTGAGACTTTGATGTCTCTACAATAAATTCCCAGAATGTCACAATGAATGAAAGAACATTTCACTAGCTGATTTGCAACTCCGCTCTGACACTCACACACGTAATCATAGTTTATCATCTGTTTAGCACTTTCGAATATTTGCCATGGTTTTGTCCACTGTGAGTAGGGAGGTCCAATGTATTGTCTCAATTTATTGCATTAATGATAGGCTAAATTTCAAGTACTAGCGATAAACCAGTGGAGACATTTTCTCTTCTTGAGCACATGAAAAAATTTGACTGGAGCAAAGCCGGTGCAAGTGCAGCATTGAGACAAATGGAATGATGTGATAATTGTTTTTTAGGCACACTAACACACACTATGACTGTTGGAGTGTTGATAGTGATATGACTCAGAAAAACCGTAGCCACGTGTACATAGACACATTTTTCTTAATCTAATCACCCTGGAAAAAATTGATCAGGTTATGATGTGCATTTTCATGCGTCACACCTTAAATTAGAATGCTTTACTTCAACATGGCAAAACCCAACTTAAACAGAAAGGTATTACTTGTGTTATGGCGCCATCTTTTGCACGAGTTTGCTCACTGTAGGTGCTGAAGTAGTAGTAGACTACCAAACATTGATCCATCCCTTTTCTACCGCTTATTCCCTTTGGGGTAGCGGGGGGCGCTGGTGCCTATCTCAGCTACAATCAGGCGGAAGGCGGGGTACACCCTGGACAAGTCGCCACCACATCGCAGGGCCAACACAGATAGACAAACAACATTCACACTCACATTCACACACTAGGGCCAATTTTAGTGTTGCCAATCAACCTATCCCCAGGCGCATGTCTTTGGAAGTGGGAGGAAGCCGGAGTACCCGGAGAGAACCCACGCATTCATGGCGGGGAGAAAATGCAAACTCCACACAGAAAGATCCCGAGCCCGGGATTGAACCCCAGACTACTCAGGACCTTCGTATTGTGAGGCAGACGCACTGACCCCTCTTCCACTGAGAATCCACTCCCAAACATGGCTTTGTGTATTTTTGCTTGTCAGACATTCTCATGGTATTTATATTTTCCTTCTGTTCACTACTTTTGTCTTACCTCTCTATTTATAAAAGTAGCTGTTCTGTGCTTATAGCGTTGCGATAATGTACGTGTTGTAACGCATCACTTTTCAACATTCTGTGTAGGTGTTTGAGGATAGCACTTGAAATAGCTGTAGTGTCGTGAATAAAACAGCTGGTCAATACAACGCCAGGATCCCTTCTTTTGTTACATCGACACATGACACTCCATACTATACATTTGTTTTTGCTAGTCTCGTTTTTAAAGCAACAAACTCAACCACAATAACGTTATGTCTGTACAATCGCTTCATTCCAACACTATTAAATTTAGTCCCCTCTTCACCACCAGTATAGCTGACTTCATAGATATGCACAGTAAGGATAATTCCAACCTGAATTTCGGAAGATTTTCATGTGCTTCAATCTCAATGACTTTCGGGATAAACAACCTGTCTGGATCATAAACATTTTTTGACCTGAACGTGTGTGATCGGGTCAGAATATTGTGAATGGCATGTTTACATGAAGCATTTTTATTCTGGTTAGGCTTTTAATCCGATTGAATGTGCACATAGCTGATGTCAAAAGGGGAAAGGGATCAAAGGGCCCAGAGAAGATGTGAAGAGGTGTTGATCAATTAAAAGTGAAAAAGATAAACATTGTGGTGAAATGTTTGCACTGCCAAAGGGAGCTGATGTTTCACAAGAACACTTCAATGATGCAGCACATTAACAGCAAACAAACGCAAAGTAAAAGTCTATTTTGGCAGCTAGGACCATCTTATATTTGACTTGCAGATGTTTAATTCAAACACATTTTAGCATTTGGAGTTTGTATGTTAATACTAACAAGTTGTTTGTCCAAATATCAAATAGCACATCTCCAATGAATACCTTTTCAAATGTGTATGTGCCGAATACATTGTCAATCATAGTTTATGAGTCTTTTTCTCATTTATTATCTGGCTCATGCTGAGTGTTTTTATATTTTTATTTACTTTTTAACATTTTTATATAAGTGGTATTATAGTGACTATACCACTGGTAGACGTGCAATGTTATCTGCATTTACGGGTAAAACTCTAAACTCTAAATATTGATTGAAAGTTTATATGTGTAAGCAATTCAACGTTAAATGTGAAACTAATCCAGCCATCCATTTTCTACCGCTTATTCCCCTGGGATCGCGGGGGGGAGCTGGTGCCTATCTCAGCTACAATCGGGCGGAAGGCGGGGTACGCCCTGGACAAGTCGCCACCTCATAGCAGGGCCAACACATTAACACTCACATTCACACACTAAGGCCAATTTTAGTGTTGCCAATCAACCTATCCCCAGGTGCATGTCTTTGGAAGTGGGAGGAAGCCGGAGTACCCGGAAGGAATCCACACATTCACGGGGAGGACATGCAAACTCCACACAGAAAGATCCTGAGGCCGGGATTGAACCCTGACTAGTCAGGACCTTCGTATTGTGAGGTAGACGCACTAACCCCTCTGCCACCGTGAAGCCCTGTGAAACTGTGATTAAAAAAAACAAAAAAAAACTCATTACATGCAGAGTGAGATAGGTAAAGTCTTCATTTATCATTTAGATGATCATGGCTTAGTTTTTGAAAACTCCAAATTTTCTGAGATTTTCAAATCCAGGTTATCACAAGGTCTAAGCCATTATCATTAAAATTGTATCAAAAGAAGCCTTAAAATATTTTAATTTGCTTGTTATAGCCTATGTGTATTAGTTTCACCTTGTAAACCTAATTTCTGGAATAAACAAACCTCTGCACCATATTGGAATGTTTTTAGTTTCACTGTTTTAAAAAAATTTAAAGGTCATCAGAAAAATCCTTTATTTCAACTAGTGTCCCTAAAAGGTGCATCAAGATTAGTGTCCCTGAAAGTCGCATCGAGATTAGAAAGTGTGTTATTTAATTACTCGATTATTCGAAATTGATTAATGGCTATATTTCTCAATTACAAAAATAATCAATAGGTACAGCTATATATCGTATTCATTGACATAGGGCTCAACTGTTCTCAAATAATGATGTCATTGTATGTGAATATTGCCGTTATATTCTCAGGGCATTTCAACCGGACTGTTCAAATTGTTGAGCTCAGTGTTTGGAATGGCCCCCTAGTGGCTGCATAGGTTGCCTAAAAGGACAACTGCCTTTGGTTTTGATGTTCATGCTAGGGTGGTGTTGATGTTCATGTCAGGGCAATCACAAACCCGTTCTGTGGGTTTTGAAAGAGCGAAAGCAGCCAAATTCATAAAATCATTTTTTTTAGGTTTTTCTTTTTTTAATTGGATTTATTTATTAATTTTTTGGTAATGTGAATGGACAAATACATGATCTGCTATTAGTTTTTGTATTGGTATTTAAGCATTGGAACAATTGCTTGTTACCAGCTTAAACATGTCTGTTGGCTGAATGAACAATTATTAATTTTTTACTTATGACTTTTTCCCCATTTTTCAGTGGACTTTACAGACTGTTCGGACCGCCAAAGGTTTCCTTTCCGGAGTGATGACACACGTTTTACGGTGCAGACCAATGGCGTCGTGAAGGTGAGTATTTAAATGCCTGAGTCCACATTTATTAGGTCATTATGTAAATGAGTAGGGGTGTGACGATACAAAATATTGGACTCACAAGAGCTAAACGAGATTCTAACATCAATTTTAGGCAGGAGTACCAAGTAGGGTGGTAGAGTTGGGATAATTTCAAGGGCCCCTGACTGGAAGATGTTGAGTCTGAAGGGCTCTGGTATCATGCGTACGTGCGCTGGGTGTAACGATTGATCGATAGATCGATTCATATTCGTAAGATATAAATATATTGACCTCTGTTCCAGTAGTCAGCCTTCCAGAAGGTGTGTGTATGTATAGAAATCTAATATTGTTCCTCGTCCTGCATGGATGATACTTGTAGGAAGCAGTTTATTTGTCGCCAAGGAGGCGAGGATTCGTGAATAATTGTTGTGCCGGTTGTTAGAAAAAGATTGGCAATAAAAGTTAAAGAGCGTCAGACTTTGTGTGACTTCTTCTAGAGCAGTGGTTCTTAACCTGGGTTCGATCGAAACCTAGGGGTTCGGTGAGTCAGCCTCAGGGGTTCAGCGGAGGTCAAAACACACCCGACTCATCGTGTAAATACAAACTTCTCCCTATCAGCGTATTACAGATACGGCGACAGCTGACTGATTTGCATGTGTGTCATTTGTTGTGAGTTCATGTACTGTGTTGGTTTTGTTGTTTGAACAAGGTGATGTTCATGCACAGTTCATTTTGTACACCAGTAAAAAAAAACATGGTATCACTTCAGTACGGGGAACATATTCAACATTAATTAGTTGCTTATTAACATGCAAATTATTATATTGGCTCTTAACTAGTCATTATTAAGTACTTATTAATGCCTTATCCGGCATGGCTTTATTATAACCTTAACCCTCTAACCCTGACCCTAACCAAATAACTCTGAATTAAGTCTTTATTACTTAAAATATGTTCCCCTAGTGTCCAAATAACTCTAAATTACGTCTTTGTTGCTTAGAATATGTTCCCCATATTAAAGTGTTACCAAAAACATACAACTTTGTCTTGAATTAAAAAAATATTTTTTTTAATTTTTCACTAAAGAAGGGTTCGGCGAATGCGCGCATGAAAAGGGTGGGGTTCGGTACATCCAACAAGGTTAAGAACCACTGTTCTAGAGTCTACAATACATTACATTGAGTTTTTCACATAAAAAAACCCCTCAATTTTAAAGTGTGGCCGATTTTTATTTTACTGTGGCGGGCCACCAAGATCAATTATATTAAACCTCGTTAGCCAAGATACCTGTGGGGGTGTGGTCAGGGGCGTGGTGGGGTGTGGTCATCGTATAATTTGCATAATTTGCAATAGGATTTTCTTTAATAAGACTCAATGTGTGCATACATTTAAAACCAAATCTCCATTACTAATTAGTAATATGTTTTTTTATATTCTTGAGAATTTTCCATTGTCTACAGAATTTTTCTGATTTTTTTTTTTTTTTCTTTTTTTTTTTTTCTTTATTAAAATTGACTAGCAACAAATCTAGCATCTTTTTATGTTGTTACAATAGACTGTATTCGGGTTTAGGGACTCTGTCCTTCTGTGTCCCCGATGAAAAGCAAGTTGTAGTGAGCAGGATGTCACACTTGCTTCGCGCTGTTGCACCAGATGAACTTTCTCTCCTTAAAAGCCGCCACTGTCCTCTTGATATTTGCACATTTTATAGATTGCTGTACCTTAAGGGGAAACCCTGCCCTGGTATACATGTATGTACTGGTATATGTGAGAACTGTAGCTGCCGGATAAATTATAAAATAAATGTCTCTAACTGGCAGGCATTCTTTTTTTTAATTGTTGTGCCTTCTAAAACCACGGAATATCCTTACACTTTACATTTGGAGCTGTAAGACTTATGCCGTATCGTGACTACTATCAACCTCTTCGTATCTATGGCTGACAGACATGTTGTCGCACTCACACTGTGAATAGTAGGATTTTCCTTGTGTGAATGTTGTCTGTCTATCTGTGTTGGCCCTGCGATGAGCTGGCGACATGTCCAGGGTGTACCCCGCCTAGCGCGCGAATGCAGTTGAGATGGGCTCCAGTACCCCCGCGACCCCAAATGGGATAAGCGGTAGAAAATGGATAGTTAGTAATCTACTTGCTAATTTCCTCCTCTTAGCTATTTACTGTATCCTTCAACAAAAGTCCAACAGGAATCGCGTTTTAACAAAGTATTTATTCCTTTCTTTTGTTTCACTTCCTCACTTGCAGCTAGCTTAGCGTGGCGACTAGCATAGCTTGTCATCCCCTCCTCCTTCCATATGTGTACTTTAATTTCATTAATAATCGATATTTGTTTTTTTTGTCCATCAATTCAGAATCGTTAACGTTCCAATCGTGGTGCATTAGAGAATCAATCATTATTCCCACCTCTCGTCACACCCCTAAATGATTTAAGCATGTATGATATATAACTTTTGATTTCAGTATGTTTTATAGTAATAATTTTTGTTGCATATCAACTCATCAAGAGATGTTTCATATTATTTTTAACCAGAAAGTAAAACTTCAACTTTTAAAGCTGTCTTTTGCTGATGTTTGTTTAGGTAAACAGACCAGTTTCTCTTTATCAAGAACAACATGAATTTTTGATCCACGTTTGGGACTCAGAAGGGCGCAAGATGACAATTCCTGTCAGGGTACTGTATCAGAACCAGCAAGTCGCTGAGCTTCAACCAGGAGACCACACGCTACAACATCATATCGGAGAGGTGGAGTCTGCCAGTGATCGTCAGGTAGGATCTGGATTTATTATTTGTGTACTTTGTATATTTGGCCTCATTACCATCTTTTCCTCTGAAGTTCATAGTACACGCATGGTAAATGCAAACACATGCTATCCATGTGAAATTGGTGGCTGAGGGCGTAGTTGCAGCATGCTTAGGCCAACTTAACCTAAAGTCTGGCTTGTTTGGCAATGTGAACACTCTGGGTCATGTTTGGTGCACAATTAGAAAAGGTACATGCATGCGTGAAATGTAGATGAGTCCCAGAATAAGCAGTCCAATTGATTGGAGTGATGGTTAAATACGCCTCATTGAGTTTGACACATTTACACAGGGCTGAGTGATATGGCAAAAAAATTATCAAAGTTACAAAAAAAAAAAATTGTTTTAAAATTAAAGGTTATTGTCCCGTGCAGGATTATACCAAGTACTGTTGCATCCCTACTACAGTATTTTGTAGCAGACAGAACTCTCTGCTCAATGTAATAATTTATACTAATAGTCGACAACTGCCATTTTTTCATTACTATCATTGTGCTTACGAGAGGTGCAACGGTGCATGTAACCCACACTAAGGTCCTTACCTGATTTTAAAGTTCGATCATGCTTCTTTTTTGGTAAATTTTGTGGGATTAAAGTAACAACTTTTTTTTTTGCTCTGAAAGTTCTTTTATTTTGCCTGTCATCGCAAACCTCATTCTGCAATAAACAAAGTATCAGTGACGAACTGAATACTACATTAGCTTTAATTTTAACTTATTTATTTAACAACACTTTCAAATTGTAAATTATTTGTATTCTTTAAATACTTTACATTAGTGCTTCTCACCAGTGCTTTGGCAAGCGGCAGGCAGTGACCCAGATTGTGGAGTTTTTAAAAACTCAAATACTGTAGCTTATATTTAATGAAAGTACATTAAGGAGCAGTTTGAACTTGAGGTGCTGTTAAATAATGTGTAGCAACACATAAAACATGTTCAATGATTATTTCATGAACAAAATGTTTTTATCCACGGAGTCAAATTATTTGAACGAAAAGTATCTGCAGAGTTTTTAAGTACATGTTGTATCAGAGGAGTTTAATCAGAGCAAATGCAATAACAAAAAGTTTGATTCACAAATGGATTACTTTTTTTTCCTGATTGAATTAGTAGGTGTTTATTTTCCTTGTCAGGACCAATACAGTAGTTTAGTCAAAAAGACATTCTCTTCTGTAAGAGCCTGCGAGTCCGCATTGAAGGCAGGATTACTGCAAGCACCAAAAGGTGAGCTGCAGCTAGTCAGTGAGATTAAAGTGTGTCACTAAAGTTGCTGTACCTTCTAAATGTTGTCTCAACTTCTATGCTAGTGTAGGCCATATTTCTGTATTTTATTCTTCTCGGCTGCACTTATAGCTGTGTAAGGGGGAAGAGGCACAACACTGAACAATAACCACGCAGTGACAAGCCCGACTTTCGGGACAGTAGACAGGAACAAGCACGCACACAAACACATTCACACAAACAGACGTATACAAACACACACAGGATCATGGTAAATAAAGGCAGATTGTTCCATGCAGGATTATACCAAGCATCAATGCATGCCTACTGTTTACTACTAATAGAAATGTCTTCCTTGTTTGATCGAAGTAGCATACTGTATGCTATCAAACTTAAAATAATCATTATCATCGATCACGATCATATATTCGCCAAGTCTTATGTTTACCTAATTGTATTGTTGCCGTGTCGATGTGATTGGTGTGTTGCCTAATGCTGACAACATCTGATGGACTTAAAATAAAAAAATAAAAAAGTGATAAAATGTTTGTGCTGAATGGAAAAAAATGTATACACTGTATAAAGTATGACTGACCATGACTACTAAATTGTGTCGAGTGAATGAATAAAATAATAAATAAGGTGTTAGAACCAAAAGCAAATAAGTGAAAATGTTTAAGTTACAGTATTTAAAACTCACTGATAAGTGCTTGTGGACTTGTCAATTGAGGAACGTACATTTTTGCTTCCTGAAATACGCTTGGAGCCTTCATCACTGCATGACATATAAGTAGACTCCAAACGGCATGCTCACTCATTTGCGAATACATACGCCATGTAATAGTCATTCAATTGCTCATCTTGCAAGTTATAAATGATAGCTGCGCCCTTGCATGAGGAACACGAATGAATGTTGACCCACTTCACAAGTTATAAATGATAGCCGCCACCTGACATAAGACTCACAATGTTGACCTCACAGCTTTTTAACAGGTTCATCCTCTGGAATCAAATTTCTACTGATGTTTAAATAACCTGATGCATGAAGTCCGCTGTCTTTATATACAATTTAATTTGCAAAGTAATCCAGGTCAGTCTGTCCATTTACGGGTTTTTTAGAAGTACTGTATACTTGGCCATTGTGTCACACTGGTTTTAAATATTTTTTTCATCTCAGTGGCAGTGAAATGGCTATCTAGCAATAAATGGGGCCCTCTTGTGGCCAAATTCCAAACATCTAACATACTTTTCCCAATTACTGTTTCTGAGAGTATATATAAATTGTTTCAAAAAATATTCCTAACGATTGCATAACACGAAAGGTTTTGGCTTAAGTGTTCAAACTAAACCCCCCTTTAATGGTGTTGTTGTTGTTAAGAATAATAATATAATAATAAGAGTCAAACATACATGCTCCAATATATACTACTATATACTTTTGATTCCATGTTTTTTTATTACTAAGGAAATACTGCAATCTTTATCATTGATTGTGTTGACCATGTTGCTTCTTTTCTTGATAGAAAGCAGATGATCCCGAAGTACCTGTTTTGCATTTTCCAAAAGCAGTGGCCGGCTTGAAGAGGAGAAGGAGAGACTGGGTTATTCCTGACATTAATGTCGCTGAGAATGACAGAGGTCCGTTCCCTGCCAAAGTAACTCAAGTAAGTTTTTTTAAAGGGGTCATATCTGATTTGTATTTTTTTTTAAATAAACACTTCATTTTGGTCTTTACAAAATGTAACGATGGGTCTTTGGCCAACATTTTGCCGTAAAGGTTTTTTTCAGACAATTTTTGGCTGCCTTAAAACTTTTTTTTCAAGAGGCGGATGTGTTTGCTGCAAATGAAGCCCTCCTTACCACACCCCCTCACGCTGACGAGCTTGTCTCAACCAGGCAGCCTTATTTACTGCAAATTTTTATTTTTATTTTTTTTAAAAGACCGTTTGGGTTATAGACACCGATTATCCACACCACCTATTTAATTTTTACTTGACATTCACCACAACACATCATCCCGATGATCTGGCAAGACCAGCGACTCACCGTGGTTTGTTTTTAGCTAAAGGAGGTGACGACACTGGTCACCTCCTTCAGGTTAAACTTCTACGCAGTCAATATCTCTCCAATGCTAAATCCTGGACATATGGATGTATATATTGACCATACAATGTTTTTCTATTTTATATCATGTTGATATCTTTACTGCACTGCTGCTTCAAACACTTGGGTAATTTCAACACACCTAGTGTGTGTGTGACTATCAGTGGTACTTTAAGTTTTAAACCGTAGAGGCCCGAGTTTGCTTATAGTTTGGTACGGGCTACATCATTGCTCACGAATAACAAATGAAATTACTTATTGGTCCATTGCTTAACACAGTAGGCACTGATCCAATTAGAAGTACTTTTTAGGATGATTATTTTGCTGGACGGTGACAGTATTGTCTTACATTAGAATGCTAAGCTAGCTAGACGACAAATCAAGCTAACATACCATTCAAAATTTTCTGTCCTACTGTTATTACTTGCGGTTTCATTCTCTCCCTCATTAACATAGATCAGAGGTCTGCAACCTGCAGCTTTGGAGCCAGATGCGGTTCCTCATGCCTCCGCCATTCTCCCTTTGTCTTTAAAACAAAATGTCAATAAATAATGCCTATTTTATTTTATTTAGTTAATTTTATTGTAACAGTTATTTTGGAGGGTTTGGTGATCTTATAAAAAACGTATTTTAATATTTGGTTGTTGGATTGTACATCACACTGCATGTGTGTTCATCTTTTGCTGCCAAGCAATTGTATTAGTAAGCTAATAATGGACAGATTAAACAAGAGAAAAATTTATGATGAATATAGAATATTTAATGCTTGACGGACAAATTAATTTACTTTCACTCTTGTTGAGGTTTGTTCACGTGTGTACTTAATGTGTGAGGAGAAAATAGCAAACAACAAAAAATCCAATGTTAAAAGACATTTCCAAAACGAGCACACATTATTTGCAGTAAAATATCCAGCTGGAGATAACTGAAAAATGCTTGGAGTCGTTTTCTGTCTAGTGTTTGATTTTATAAATGCAATGTAATGAAACTAATAGGTGTTATCATTTTGGGGATCAAACTAAGTTTTTAGCTCTAGTTTTATTTGGTGGGAAATGGGTTTGAATGGCTCTTTTTATGCTAAAGGTGGTCGACCTCTGCCATAGAAGTCACTGAGTATTTCTTTTCTCGAAAAATCCAATGTTTTGTAAAGGTCTACTGTTGAAATAAGACTATTCTTTGAACACACTTGGAGCCACTTTGTCACAGTTGAAGTCACATTGCAACAAATAATAAACGTTAAAGTAAGGCACTTTTTGACTTCATAAGGCTAAAAGTGTATGTACTGACCTGTGCTGGTTAATTGATTGATTGAGAAGTTTATTGACATCTTAAATAATTGAATACATGTAATGCTTTAAAAAGGCTTGTTTCCATTGTGGTCCATAAAGCAAACAAGCAGAGCATTTTCCTTCCTTGGGTTTCATTGTGGAGATGTTGTGGTACAGCTGGATTTACATAAATTGACCGACCCGCGCAAAGATAGTTTGGTAAATATCTACCATATATGGATAATCCGTTGACGTCACACTTGGAAAAAATTCCGAAAGGAACATTGAAAGACGAAATAAGGAAGTCAAGATTGTTTTACAAATACCTCTTCATTGCCTCCACGGTTTGATTTCAAATTTTTGGGACTTATGCAGAGCATTAATACACATAAGCAGGTACCAATAGGTAAGAAAAGTAGGTTTTACATAATAAGGCCCATTTTAAAAAATATATTTCATTATCCATATCTATTTACACTGTTTGCAAACGCGTCACCTTGATTATTTAAATTTGAAATCCTCTGTATCTTAAAATCCTTAACATTTTCAAACATTCCACATTTTTTGTCTAAAAAATATTTTTTAAATTGTATTTTCATGGATTTTTTATAAATGTTATTCATACTTTGTTTTATTGATACATGCTTATTTGCTGTGCTGCTATTGATATTATTATCCTGTATACAGTATTGCTGTTAGGGCTGAATGTTTAGTTGATTTTAAATCTTAGTCCAAATAATTATGAAGATTTATGGAGAAGGAAATCGTTAAAACGATGTTTCTCACTATAATGTTTTGCGCTGCCAAGCGGGACTCCTCCCTGCACGGCACTGTCCAGTCTGCATAGACATAATTACAGAAGGCGCGCACAGACAGTTCAGTGTGACCTTAATAGCCAAAATGAGCTCACAAATGCAGATTTGGATTTGGTTTTCCTCATAAACAAATTATTGTAATAATAATTGAAATTGTAATGGATGTATGGCAGCATACAATGCCACTCCACTTTTACGACACACCTCATACATCTGCTTTGCCAGAGAAAAGGCATTAGAAGGGTTTTGTGTTGTCATTTTTGCGACTGTGTCGCTATATTTATCGAAAAGAGGTGTATATTAAAAAGTGAAAGCCTTGTGTAGTCAGTGTTTAAATGGAAAGTGGTCACGAAAGGCAGAGTAGAGTATCTGCCACATGAACAGAGATCTGCTTTTACAAGCCCAGATAGCGTGCATGCGAGCGCGTGCTAAGCGTGCTGAATGTTTTACTTGTTTCAATACCTTAGCCAGTTTCTAAATGGTAGATGAATTGTACTTGTATAGCGCTTTATACCCCTTTTTAAGGAGCCCAAAGCGCTTTGACAGTATTTCCACATTCGCCCATTCACACACACATTCACACACTTACGGCGGGAGCTGCCATGCAAGGCGCTCACCAGGACCCACCAGGAGCAAAAGTGAAGTGTCTTCCCCAAGGACACAACGGACGTGACTAGAATGCTAGAAGGTGGGGATTGAACCAGTAACCCTCAGATTGCTGGCACAGCCACTCTACCAACTTTGACACGCCGTCCCCGTCTAATTCTTCATCAATCCTTTGGGTTGTTGAACGTTGATGATTTAATTTTATCAGACCACATGATTGTAGCTGAGATAGGCACCAGTGCCCCCCGTGACCCCAAAGGGAAAAAGCGGTAGAAATGGATGGAGACCACATGAGTCTCTGTCTTTCATTTTTCTTTAGGTTCAAAAAATGTTCTTAGGATTTTAATTGTGTAACTAAAAAGGTTAAAGACATTACAAAAAAATTCTCCTGTCTATTACAGATTCGGTCAAATGAAGACAAAGTAAAGACTCTTTATTACAGCATCACTGGTCCAGGAGCTGATCAGCCTCCTGTTGGACTTTTTACCATGGATAGAGCCACGGGTAATCTTTATGTCACAGAACCACTGGACAGAGAGAAGCAGGATAAGTACTTGGTAAGATTCTCTTACAGTATTATTATCTGCGCTAGGATCTTTAATACTGAAAGAGCTCTGACAGGATTTTTGTAAAAACTGTGAACAAAGCAAAACTTAACTTGATTATTTCTGCAGTTCCAAGCCCATGCTATAGCAGAGGGTGCTGGAAATGCCGAAGAGCCGATGGAAATTGTAGTGAACGTCATTGATCAGAATGACAACAAACCTGTGTTTGAAAAAGACACCTTCCTTGGAGAAGTGGCTGAGGCATCACCAAAAGGTACTGTCAGTGGTTTTAATTTAGGATTAAAACTAGTTGTTTTTTTACAATGTAATTTTTTCATATATGCAAGTATTGTTGCTACATTCGCTAAACGTGCTGACTAGTGTGTAATATCTAAATTCCGACCCTCACGATCGCCACCTTCTTTATATTTCTATCTCCAGGCTTTGAAGTTATTACCGTGGTTGCCACAGATGCGGACCAGCCAAACACTAACAACGCTGATATCCGTTACCGTATCATCAGTCAAACCCCAGAGCTACCCAGCAAGAACCTTTTTGAAATCAATCCAGTGACTGGAGCCATCAGAATCAATGCGGGTGGTTTAGACAGAGAAGTAAGTACTTTCTCATTCCTCATCACCTATGTCAAGCTGTCCAAAGTCTCCAGATTTTTTTTTTTATTGGCCCACGTCTTAGTCTGAAAATGTAATCAAACATGATTTCATTACAAATAAATGTAAATATGAAAAAGTTGCACGAGATGTTATGAGAAAAAAAAATTATATAACAAAGCAGAATGTAAGCGTTTATCTTTTTTTAAATAGTTTTTTTTTTCAAGTAAAATTACTTGTCGTGAGCTACTTCTGATTTATTTTTCAAAGTAGTAGTCTACAGACAGAGAAAACGATAGATATCAAATTGGCCCTCTTCATTCCTCCATTTTCCATCTGGCCCTAAATGGAACATTTTAGACAACCCTTTTCTTTGTGTTTGTCCTTTAACACCCAAACCAATTTGTACTGTGATATTATACAGAATCACAATTCTGAAATTATCTTTTACTTCCAAGACTTTAAAGATTCTTCGTCAATTCATGCAAAACATAAGGATGTATCAAGACAGCATTTCTCTCTTGCCCATACTTTGGAGCAATTTTACCAAGATCAGGAAGAGACTGGCTGCTTCATCCAGTTATTTATAGAGTGCCTATGATGAGTTCATTCTTCATTTAAAGGCCTACTGAAACCCACTACTACCCACCACGCAGTCCGATAGTTTATATATCAATGATGAAATATTAACATTGCAACACATGCCAATACGGCCTTTTTAGTTTACTAAATTACAATTTAAAATTTTCCGGGAGTTTTGTCTTGAAAACGTGTAATGATGACGTGTACGCAAGACGTCACGCGTTTTTAGTAAGTATGAGCGCTACGCACACACACAGGTAAATGTCGTCTGCTTTAACTGCATAATTACACATTATTTTGGAGATCTGTGTTGCTGAATCTTTTGCAATTTGTTCAGTTAACATTGGAGAAGTCAAAGTAGCAAGATGGAGTTGGGAAGCTTTAGCCTGTAGCCACAACTACAAAGTCGATCATGGAACTGCGGCCTAGGGTGTCCTGGTGCCAAGTGCACATATGGAAACCTTATGTTTGAACGTGGTGTTTATGGACAATCCGTGACGAGCACAAAAGTCCAATAACAAAACACCACTCGGGTTTAGATCCGGGCGGCCATTCTTTCCAATCACGCTTCTCCAGGTTTCACTGTCGCTGCCAACATGAGCGTTGAAGTCCCCCAGTAGGACAAGGGAATCACCCGGGGGAGCACTTTCCAGTACTCCCTTGAGTGTACCCAAAAAGGGTGGGTACTCTGAACTGCTGTTTGGTACGTAAGCACAAAAAACAAATCAGGACCCGTCCCCCCACCCGAAGGCGGAGGGAAGCTACCCTCTCGTCCACTGGGTTGAACTCCAACGTGCAGGATTTGAGCCGGGAGGAAACGAGAATTGCCACCCCAGCCCGTCGCCTCTCACTGCCGGCAACGCCAGAGTGGAAGAGAGTCCAGTCCCTCTCCAGAGAACTGGTTCCAGACCCCTTGCTGTGCGTCGAGGTGAGTCCGACTATATCCAGCCGGAACTTCTCTACCTCGCGCACTAGCTCAGGCTCCTCCCCCCCAGTGAGGTGACGTTCCACGTCCCAAGAGCTAGTTTCTGTAGCCAAGGATTGGACCGCCAAGTGCCCTGTCTTCGGCTGCCGCCCGGCTCAATATGCACCCAACCTCTATGGCCCCTCCTATGAGTGGTGAGCCCATTGGAGGGATGATCCACGTTGCCTCTTCGGGTTGTGCCCGGCCGGGCCCCATGGGGACAGGCCCGGCCACCAGGCGCTCGCTATCGTGCCCCAACTCCGGGCCTGGCTCCAGAGCGGTGACCCGCGTCCGGGCAAGGGAAATCTGAGTCCATTTTGTTGTAATTCCATAGAAGTCTTTGAGCTGCTCTTTGTCTGATCACTCACCTAGGACCTGTTTGTCTTGGGAGACCCTACCAGGGGGCATGAAATCCCCCAGACAATATAGCTCCTAGGATCATTGGGACACGCAAACTCCTCTACCACGGTAAGGTAGCAGCTCAGAGAGGAGTTTTTTTTTTTTTTTTTTAGTCCGTCGCTATCAATATCCTCTATCACGAATCTTTTATCCCTCGCTCAAATTAATGGGGAAATTGTCGTTTTCTCGGTCCGAATAGCACTTTTTGTTGGAGGCTCCCATTATAAACAATGTGAATATGTGAGGAACCCTCAACATGTGACGTCATCGTCTGCAACTTCCGGTAGAGGCAGGGCTTTTCTCTTAACACCGACAGTTGCGAACTTTATCGTGGATGTTCTCTACTAAATCCTTTCAGCAAATATATGGCAATATCGCGAAATAATCAAGTATGATAGAGAATGGACCTGCTATCCCTGTTTAAATAGGAAAATCTCATTTCAGTAGGCCTTTAAAACACTTCATTGTGGTCTTTTTGGTTGTACATTTTGCTCCAATCACATTTATAATCTACTTTGTGTTTGTCTGCAACAGTTTGTTTGTGAAGGTGATCCCTTTAGATTTAAATTCAAACCCTACTCCCAGTCCTGTCCAAAATTATCAAAATTTAGCTTTTGAAAATACACACTGTTAAATATATCTCAAAAAACATCACCACAATTTTTTTCCTCCCAACACGGTCAAAAGTTTAATAAACAGCGTATAGATTCACTCGGCCACAGCAACAGAATGCAGATTTTGTGCTTCCGGGTTTGCATTCCCTCAAACAAATTATTATAGTAATTGAAATCATCAATGTGTGGCAGCGTACACCGTAACTCCGCTTTTACAACACATCTCGTATACACCTGCTTTGCAAGAGAAAAGGCTGCAGAGGGCTTCCGTGGTGTCAATTTTGTGACTGTTTCTATATTTATCAGAGGTTTATATCAAATGTAAAAGAGAATAGTGTATTTGCATCGTGTATTTATGCAGTAATCAAATGCAAAGCTGTCACAAAAAGCGGAGTTTACACGGGTATCCATTAGGAGTGTGGGAAAAAATCGATTCGAATACGAATCGCGATTCTCACGTTATGCGATTCAGAATCTATTCTAATTTTTTTTTTTAAATCTATTTTTTTATTTTTTTTTATTTATTTATTTATTTTTTATCAATCCAACAAAACAATAAACAGCAATACCATAAAAATGCAATCCAATTCCAAAACCAAACCTGACCCAGCAACACTCAGAACTGCAATAAACAGAGCAATTGAGAGGAGACACAAACACGACACAGAACAAACCAAAAGTAGTGAAGCAAAAATGAATATTATCAACAACAGTATCAATATTAGTTATAATATAAGCATAGCAGTGATTAAAAATCCTTCATTGACGTTATCATTAGACATTTATAAAAATTTAAAAAAAGAATACTGTCACAGTGGCTTACACTTGCATCTCATAAGCTTGACAACACACTGTCCAATGTTTTCACAAAGATAAAATAAGTCATATTTTTTGTTGGTTTAATAGTTAAAACAAATTTACATTATTGCAATCAGTTGATAAAACATTTTCCTTTACAATTACAAAATTTTTTTTTTTTTAATTTTTTAAATCTACTACTCTGCTAGCATGTCAGCAGACTGGGGTAGATCCTGCTGAAATCCTATGTATTGAATGAATACAGAATCGTTTTCTAATTGGAAAAATATCGTTTTTGAATCGAGAATCATCTTTAATCGAAAAAATCGATATATTATCGAATCGTGACCCCAAGAATCGATATTGAGTCGAATCGTGAGACACCCAAAGATTCGAAGCCCTAGTATCCATGATTTGATCGTTTATCGAAAATCATCCTGGGTCCCTTTTTAATTGCACATATGTAGCTTTTGGCTAATGTCTGATCTTCAAAGTAAACAAGTACAGACACACACACCATGTTCAAAGCCATGTGCTTTTAAAATGTACAGCGCTGTTTTATTTTTATCATAAGACTCCTCATTGTCTTATTCAGCTTTAAAGGAACTTCCAACGGTTTTTCTGAATATTTTCATGGAATGTTCCTGAAATAGAAAGTCTATTAAGTCACAGTCCACAGCACACTTGATAGGACAGGTCAAATGAGTAGGTGGATCCAGGGCAATAGTTCTAACTTGCCCTGGCTCGTTGTGCAATAATGGGGAGAGAGGAGCAAATGTCAGGTGTCGTGACAATGGTGCAGCATTGATTCCCGATTATAAAGGCACATTTTGTTTGGTGAAGCTTTTAAAGTGAAAACAAATCAATTTTTGCAGCTCTTTTTTTCAACTGTCTGTTTTATGACTCACTTATATATGTTTTTCTTTGTACAGAAATATCCCAAGTACACACTGTTGGTAGAGGTAGCTGACACTATGGGTGACGGCTTGAGTGGGCAAGCGAAGGTCATTCTCACTGTGACAGACAGCAATGACAACGCTCCAGCATTTACCCAAAACCCTGTAAGTACTTTTTGTTACCAAATTTGATTAGTAATTGTCATTTACCTACCAGACTGTGTTTCTGCTGATGTCTTCATTAGGTATAGTTTGAGTCCGCATTTAACATACTGATCATGGACTTCAATGTCTCTTGTTGATTTACTTGGATTTAGGGCTGGGCGATATTGGCTTTTATTAATATCTCGGTATTTTTATGCCATATCGCGATATATATATATATATATATATATATATATATATATATATATATATATGATATATGTCTCGATATTTTGCCTTAGCCTTGAATGAACACCTGATGCATATAATCACAGTAGTATGATGATTCTATGTGTCTACATTAAAACATTCTTCTTCATACTGCATTAATATATGCTACTTTTAAACTTTCATGCAGAGGTAAATCACAACTAAGTCAATTTACCAAAACTGTTTTTTATTGAAATACTCTTCATTCTCTTGCGGGTGACTTTTTAATTGAAAGAACAAATTAGTAGTGCTGCTACCTTTTGTAGCAACACTTCGGCTGCATTCTTTGCATATTGCTGTTGTCTGCTGAATATCTTTCCGCTTGAAGCCAAACCACCGCCAGATGATGGACCCCCGACTGTTTTTTTTTGGGGGGGGGCATTAATTGTTCTTCTATTTGTGATCAGTTTCGCACCTTCTGTCTCTTGTAATGTCTCTCGCACCGCTGCACTTACACGACCTGCCTCAGCTAACGTTAGCCATGCTGCCACCTCTCTGCTCGGCGAGAGCGTATGACGCTATACGCGTGACAGTATGTGACGTGTGTAAGAAGGTGGCCTTGTTTTACGTCTCTGTGAGAAGGAGAGACGAGAATGAGTAAGAAAAGCCTGTAGAGTAATGCCCGCAGTTAAAGGCAACTGCGTGAGAACGTAGACTCGAATATTACGATATAGTAATTTTCTATATCGCTCAGAGTCAAACCCGCGATATATCGATATAAACGATATATCGCCCAGCCCTACTTGGATTATTGTTTTTTCAGGATGGAATGTCTTCAATTTTAAACAATAAGTGGTTGGACAATATTGAATCTATATAAAATTTTCTCAAATTTACACAGGTTCAAAATTATACCTACAGAGACAAAATATACAGTTGTGATCAAAACTTGTAAAGAACATAATGTCATGGCTGTCTTGAGTTTCCAATAATTTCTACAACTCTTATTTTTTTGTGATAGTGATTGGAGCACATACTTGTTGGTTTCCAAAAACATTCATGAAGTTTGGTTCTCTTATGAATTTATTATGGGTCTACTGAAAATATGACTAAATCTGCTGAATCAAAAGTATACATACAGCAATGTTAATATTTGGTTACATGGCCCTTGGCAAGTTTCACTGCAATAAGGTGTTGTTGGTAGCCTTCCACAAGCTTCTATTTGAATTTTTGACCACTCTTCTTAACAAAATTGGTGCAGTTCAGCTAATTGTTTTTTTTTTTTGTTTTGTTTTTTACGTGGACTTGTTTCTTTAGCATTGTCCACATGTTTAAGTCAGGACTTTGGGAAGGCCATTGTAAAACCTTAATTTTAGCCTGATTTAGTCATTCCTTTACCACTTTTGACGTGTGTTTGGGGTCATTGTCCTGTTGGAACACCCAACTGCAACCAAGACCCAAACAGCTCAATTTTTGTTTCATCTGTCATTACATGGACACAGATAAAACCTACTAGAGGAAAGTTCTGTGGTCAGATGAAACAAAGATTGAGCTGTTTGGCCACAATACCAGGCAATGTGTTTGGAGGAGAAAAGGTGAGGTTTTTAATCCCAGGAGCACCATTCCCACCGTCAAGCATGGTGGTGGTAGTATTATGCTCTGGGCCTGTTTTGCTGCCAATGGAACTGGTGCTTTAAATGGGACAATGGAAAAAGGAGGATTACCTCCAAATTCTTCAGTAGAACCTAAAATCATCAGCCCGTAGGTTGGGTCTTGGGCGCAGGTTTTAGGCCTTCCCAAAGTCCTGACTTAAACGTGTGTACAATGCGGAAGAAACAAGTCCATGTCAGAAAACCAACAAATCTAGCTGAACTGCACCAATTTAGTCAAGAGTAGTGGTCAAAAATTCAACCAGAAGCTTGCCAGAAGCTTGTGGATGGCTACCAAAAGCGCAATATTGCAGTGAAATGTGCCAAGGGACATGTAACCAAATATTAACATTGCTGTATGTAAAGTTTTGACCCAGATTTATTCACATTTTCAGTAGACTCATAGAAAATTCATAAAAGAACCAAACTTCATGAATGTTTTTTTTTTTTTGTGACCAACAAGTATGTGCTCCAATCACTCTATCACAATAAGAGATGTAGAAATTATTGGAAACTCAAGACAGTCATAACACTATGTTATTTAAAAGTGTATGTAAACTTTTGATCGCGACTGTTTATGTAGTACAGTATATTGAGGGTTTTGAGTCACGGATTGGGTAATTTTTCGATTCAGCAAAAAAAGAGAAAAGACAAGACAAATGACTTGGTCCTCCATTTTTGTTTGTCAAAACCTTTTGTCCATTAAAACTAACAATATTCAACTCAAAATGTCCAACATTGGCATTTAAATTAAATGAAAACAACCAATATAAGGCATACTACCTTTTTGAACCATGAATAAATAAACAACTTAAGTGCAATTTAAGGCATATAGTCTTCCTTTTAAACATGGAGATTAAATCAAAAGCTAGCCTATGTCCATATCATTGAAAACGAAGAAAATAATACCTGAGTTTATATTTAAAAAAATGTTTTCATAAAGATAAGGATGTCCCCATTGTTCTGGGGAAGACATCTTAGCAGTCACTGCATCCTGCTGTAAACAAAAACAACACCCTGTCGGTCGCTAGCGCAGTGCCAGTCATAGCGAGATAGCCTCTTGCCATCATGTCAATAGATAAATAAACTTTTATTCATCCCACAATGGGGAAATATGGTTGCAGTGCGGGTTTTTACATACAGTACAATAGAAGTAAAATGTAATGAAAAATGAAACCTTTGTAATAAATAATTCTTATTGTGCATCATGGTGTGTTCCAATACCAATATTTTGGTACCAATACCAATATGTATTTCGATACTTTTCAAAATATTGGGCACAACAAAAAAATATTCATATTTGATTCATTTGAGTACAAACTCTTCTGTTACATTAAACATGTATTTTCTATTGCAAATTTATAATTTTCTCTGCCTTATTGATGCAGCAGTTTGGGTTTTCAACTAACCTACCAAACTATAAAGGGCTTTCAGAGAAAGTAGGGGGCAGCTGGTTATCCTTAGAGCGACTTTATTGACCCTCCTGAAGTTTTCCTCAATTGTTACTGACCTATGTGCTCCTGTCCCATCCTCTTTCCTTCATGTCTTTATACTTTTTATCAGTAAAGATGTCAAAAGGTTTTAAGTAGTATTAATCTTTGTTTTAAAGTCTTAAATTTGACTTTTTATAACCCTTTTTAAGACCCTTTTACTAATTCTAATAATGAGTGTGACACTGCATCCGGTCAGGATGAAACTTGCTATCCATCCATCCATCCATTTCCTACCGCTTATTCCCTTTCGGGGTCGCGGGGGGCGCTGGCGCCTATCTCAGCTACAATCGGGCGGAAGGCAGGGTACACCTTGGACAAGTCGCCACCTCATCGCAGGGCCAACACAGATAGACAGACAACATTCACACTCACATTCACACACTAGGGCCAATTTAGTGTTGCCAATCAACCTATCCCCAGGTGCATGCTAAGTGCACCAAATATTGGTTGCATGTGTAATTTGGAATTTGTAGGATATGACAAATGCAAATATGTGCACCCAGTTCTTGTTTTTAAAACATTCATATAAATGTCTGACTGAAACTGTGTATTTCAAACTAAATTTTGGTCATTGTGTGTAGAATTGTAAGGATAAAAATGTAGTTGCTCCATTTTTCGAATAAGGCAATAATATAACAAAATGCGGAAAAAGTGAAGCGCTGTGCATATTATTTTCAATACACTGTATTTTCCACAATACTGTTACATATTTCCTTTGTTCGTTCACAGTATGAGGCATCTGTGGCAGAAAATAAAGTGGACGCTGTCATCATTAAGATGACTGTAACCGATGGCGATGAGCCGCACTCTCCAGCCTGGAATGCAAAGTTCAAGATTGTTGATGGGGATCCTGGAAAGTTTTTTTCCGTAATAACTGGAAGCAACAAGAATGAGGGAATAATCACAACTGTCAAGGTATAATCAATGGTTTTACTGTTAAAGAAATGGTGTCTTAGAAATTACAATTATTAGTGTTATGGCGTGCCTCGGTTGGTAGTGTGGCCGTGCCAGCAACCTCAGGGTTCCAGGTTCAATTCCAGCTTCTGCCTTCCTAGTCACTGCTCTTGTCTTTGGGCAAGATATTACCCACCTGCTCCCAGTCCCCCACACACTGGTTTATATGTAGCTTAAAATTGGAGATAAAGGGTTTCACTATGTAAACCACTTTGAGTCTCTAGAGAGGCACTATATAAATATAATTCACTTCACTAAATATAATTCACACTAAAAGCGTAAATAAAAGGATCAATCATTAAACATTTGTACAGAACACATAGGTTTTTAAATACTTTGTGTAATTCAAAATTCTAAATGTTTATGAAATTTGAGCCTCTGAAAGTCTAGTTGTGATGCAATCCTACAAATTAATTGTAACATTTTCTCCTTCCATGGAAACAGGGTCTGGACTTTGAGAAGAGTAGCAAGCACACATTGTTGGTTGCGGTGGAAAATGAGGTTCCTTTCGCTACTGCGTTGCCGACTGCTACTGCAACCGTGGTTGTAAACGTGCTAGATGTCAACGAGGCCCCTGTCTTTGACCCAGTGATGAAACTTGTGTCCAAACGCGAAGACCTTCCTGTGGACACTGATATTGTACAGTACACTGCTTCGGACCCTGACCTTGCACGCAAACAAACTGTCATGTAAGAATACCATGACTGCCTCTAGTGCTTTAAAAGAGTGAGTATTTAATGCATGACTATGTCGATTTATACATTTTGTCTGTGACATTTCTAGGTATAAAATTGTTAGTGACCCAGCAGGCTGGTTGAATGTGGCCAAAGAAACTGGCCTGATCACAGTAAAAAGTCCCCTGGACAGAGAGGCCCTTTTTGTGAAGGACAACAAATACACCGCACTCATTGGTGCATATGACAGCGGTAAGGACACACTTTGTTCAATAGATTTATAAATTCACACGTGCAGCAGCGTTACCACTATTTTTCATGTGTCTGAGCAAACGCACAAACTTATTATTTCTTGGACCACATGTAAGCAACATCAGTCGTGAACACCAGTATCACATCTGTCCTAAATATGACATGACAAGTTGGAGGTATTTTAAAGAATCATAATACAGTAGTCATTTTATTACATTACTCTTTCTACAAGTCATTTTTATTCTGAGCTTTCCAGAAATTAATTGTACTTTGTAATATCTGTTCACCAGATGAAGTCCCAGCCACTGGAACCGGTACACTGATGATCCTCCTTGAAGACGTTAATGACAACGCACCCACCATTGAGCAACGTTCCTTCAAGGTGAGGGTTGTGTATGTGTTTATACGCTGCGCATTATCAACAATTGAAGGGAACCTTTTTTAGAATTAATGGTCATGTTTGCTGAGTCAAGAGATGAATACACCACCAAACCATCACTAGGTTTGAATAACGGGTGGCTTAGTCTCCAGGAGGTTCCTATGATGTAAGCGTGTAAAGTTTTAAGAATGTTTCCACTTGCAAGATCTTTTCGCTCACTACTTTTTGGCACTGTATTAGAATTACTCATCAAACACTGATAACATCTAAATGGTTGGTAGTAGAAGTGTAGGAAAGCCTTATTTGTCTTAGTAAGCATGAGGTGGCCCAAACACATAAGGGCAGTGTTGTTGCATGGAAAAGCTAGCAGGCAATTTGTGCAACGTTTCCCTGTTTGCAGAGGATAGCAGTGTAAACGAACTTGCACAGCACTACAGAATTGACCTGAAACCAAGGGGGCTCTAGTGGAAAATAAACTTTTTTTCCTGGAAAACAGGGCTGGATGTCTGCCCAAAGTGATGATGTTGGAGCACAACCTCCTTTACTCAAAATTATTGCATTTGCAAGATTTTTTTTTGCTTAAAACTTGCTTGTACTGTATTTGAATTACACAGCAAATACTGAATAATTCGAAATGGTATATACAGTAAGCAATATTGTTAAGTTTCCTGTTATTACAGTAATGGTAATATAAAGTATTGAGACTACATTTGTCAAATTCGATTCCCACAGGCCACACCTGGCCAGTAGGGATGGGTGATATGGACTATCAAATTGACCTGCCTTTTATGGTGTAAATGATAAAAGTGAAGATAAAAAAAACCCCATAGAACTCCACCTTTTTGACTTTCAGCCTGTCTGTGCATCCAGTCTTCAGAGCCCCTAAACACTATTTTAAAATAACACTAAGGCTATTAAGCTACATAAAGTTGAAGAAGCACACGTGTACTGTAAAGCTGTAGTTGTGTGTTTTGCTTATCATACGATATGGAAGTTATTTTTCTGTCAGCAATATTATAGACATTGTTATGACATTTATATTACAAATCAATCAGTGTTATGATGCGCCTTTAGTGTGAACTCTCTTGCACTGGTTGCATAATGGAGAATAATAACAAATGTTGTATCCGAAATAGACGGATACGAAATAGATGCTTGACAAATTAGCAGAAACAGGTGAAAATTATTTTTTATGAACTCAGGCCAAACAATGTTATACCACTGATCGGCAACGCACTCTTCAGAGCAGACATTGAGGCAAATGTCTCAAAAAACTGGTTCAGAAAATGTTGACTTTGATTGCACAGAATCCTTGTATTTGCCACAAATGTGCCAGTATTGAGACAACTACAATTGGAGCATGTTTACTTCCGTAAACACCGCAGTACGTGCAATGTCATGGTGCCATGTCTGTATAGTTTTCATTCACATTGGAGTCTGGACACATTTTTTTGTAATGTGAACAACTACATAAAAAGATCAGATTTGACCAAGAAAAAATCTGAAGTGGACACTAAATGTAGCCTTAATGCTGCTGCGGTCTGGCTTGACCTTACTAAGATAACAGTGAAAACGTGGACTGGACTTTCAGTATAGTATTTCGGGCGTTACTGATGGAACAGATTGGATAACAAGCGCTAACAAAGGGTCTTCAAAATATTTTATAATCGTAGGTTATATTATCTATTTTAAATCATATTCTTGCATATTTATATAGAATTTTCTGCAATTTTTTCGTAAAGAAAAAAATCAATCATTTAGGGGGCCTAAGAATATTTTAGGGGGGCTTCACCTCCTCTAAAATAGGCTTAATGACGGCAATGCCATAATTTGATGATGTTTCCCAGGTGTGTAAGAAAGAACCAGTTCCTCAGTTGCTATCTGTAACGGACAAAGATGGACCTGGTTTTGCTGCGCCTTACAGAGTCTCCCTAGAAGGCCTGTCCAAAACCAACTGGACGGCCAGAATGAACGACTCCAGTAAGTACATTTTTGTTTTTGTTTTTTGCATTTCAATCACAGGAAAATAAATTTGTACCTAAGCTTGGTACACAAGAGATGGGTTTGAGGGAGTATGGACCATTTTCTTGTTTCAGAAACGGGCATCATCTTAAATTTGGCCACAGAGTTGGCAAGAGGAGAGTACACTGTGGTTCTGCGGGTGGCAGACAACCAGGGTATGGAGCAAGACAGCACAGTTCAAGCCGAAGTGTGTGACTGCACAGGAGAAAAAGTGAGCTGCAAGGAGGGCCGTGTTGCAGGCGGCTCGGACTTGCCAGTCATCCTGGGAATACTGGGAGGAGTCCTCCTGCTTCTCTGTGAGTATGACATTTTCTCATTAGCCAAATGCTTGTTGCAATTTACAAGTAGCGAGTCAAGTGACAGTGTGCCTGAATTTACCATGTTGCTAATATTTGTGCTCAGTGCTGCTGCTGCTGTTGCTGCTGTTTGCAAGGCGCAGAAGAGGAGAGCAGAAGGAGCCTTTGTTGCAGGAAGACGATATCCGAGATAACATCTATTACTATGATGAAGAGGGAGGTGGAGAGGATGATCAGGTAAATTATTAACGTTTGCTAGGCCAAGGGCCACCAAATGTTAAATGAATACTACTTGTATAGTGCTTTTCTACCTTTTAAGGCAGTGGTTCTCAACCTTTTTTCAGTGATGTACCCCCTGTGAACATTTTTTTTATATAAGTACCCCCTAATCAGAGCAAAGCATTTTTGGTTGAAAAAAGAGATAAAGAAGTAAAATACAGCCCTACGTCATCAGTGTCTGATGTATTAAATTGTATAACAGTGCAAAATATTGCTAATTTGTAGTGGTCTTTCTTGAACTATTTGGGGAAAAAAAGACATAAAAATAGTGATTCAATTATAAATAAAGATTTCTACACATAGAAGTAACCATCAACTTAAAGTGCCCTCTTTGGGGATTGTAATAGAGATCCATCTGGATTCATGAACTTAATTCTAAACATTTCTTCACAAAAAAAGAAATCTTTAACATCCGTATTTATGGAAAATGTCCACAAAAAAATCTAGCTGTCAACACTGAATATTGCATTGTTGCATTTCTTTTCACAGTTTATGAACTTACATTCATATTTTGTTGAAGTAAAAATATATTTATAAAGGATTTTTGAATTGTTGCTATTTTTAGATTTATTTTTGAAAAATCTCAAGTACCCCTTGGCATACTTTCAAGTACCCCCATTTGAGAACCACTGCTTTAAGGTACTCAAAGCGCTTTGACACTATTTGCACACTCACCCTTACACACACACTGATGGCGGGAGCTGCCATGCAAGTCCCTAACCACGACCCGTCAGGAGCAAAGGTGAAGGGTCTTGCTCAGGAACACAACAGACGTGACTAGGATGGCGGAAGCTGGTCATCGAACCAGGAATCCTCAATTTGCTGGCATGGCCACTTTACCAACAGAGCCACCGAAGTAAAGTTGGCGCAGGGACCCCCTAATTGTATAAAACTGGGTTTTAAATAAAACTGCTGAAGTTATTATGCCAGGTGAATACAGGTGGCACTCATTAAGGAGTTTTGTTCCTAGACCGTAATAAAAGCTGAATTTTATCAATCAATCAATCAATGTTTACTTATATAGCCCTAAATCACTAGTGTCTCAAAGGGCTGCACAAACCACTACGACATCCTCGGTAGGCCCACATAAGGGCAAGGAAAACTCACACCCAGTGGGACATCGGTGACAATAATGACCCAGTGGGACGTCGGTGACAATGACTATGAGAACATGATACTGTGAAAGATCAATCCATAATGGATCCAACACAGTCGCGAGAGTCCAGTCCAAAGCGGATCCAACACAGCAGCGAGAGTCCCGTTCACAGCGGAGCCAGCAGGAAACCATCCCAAGAGGAGGCTGATCAGCAGCGCAGAGATGTCCCCAGCCGATACACAGGCGAGCAGTACATGGCCACCGGATCAGACCGGATCCTCCCTCCACAAAGGAGAGTGGGACATAGAAGAAAAAGAAAAGAAACGGCAGATCAACTGGTCTAAAAAGGGAGTCTATTTAAAGGCTAGAGCATACAAATGAGTTTTAAGGTGAGACTTAAATGCTTCTACTGAGGTAGCATCTCGAACTGTTACCGGGAGGGCATTCCAGAGTACTGGAGCCCGAAATGAAAAAGCTCTACAGCCCGCAGACTTTTTTTGGGCTTTGGGGATCACTAATAAGCCGGAGTCCTTTGAACGCAGATTTCTTGCCGGGACATATGGTACAATACAATCGGCAAGATAGGATGGAGCTAGACCGTGTAGTATTTTATACGTAAGTAGTAAAACCTTAAAGTCACATCTTAAGTGCACAGGAAGCCAGTGCAGGTGAGCCAGTACAGGCGTAATGTGATCAAACTTTCTTGTTCTTGTCAAAAGTCTAGCAGCCGCATTTTGTACCAACTGTAATCTTTTAATGCTAGACATGGGGAGACCCGAAAATAATATGTTACAGTAATCGAGGCGAGACGTAACAAACGCATGGATAATGATCTCAGCGTCTTAAGTGGACAGAATGGAGCGAATTTTAGCGATATTGCGGAGATGAAAGAAGGCCGTTTTAGTAACGCTTTTAATGTGTGCCTCAAAGGAGAGAGTTGGGTCGAAGATAATACCCAGATTCTTTACCGTGTCGCCTTGTTTAATTGTTTGGTTGTCAAATGTTAGAGTTGTATTATTAAATAGAGTTCGGTGTCTAGCAGGACCGATAATCAGCAATTCCGTTTTTTTTGGCGTTGAATTGCAAAAAGTTAGCGGACATCCATTGTTTAATTTCATTAAGACACGCCTCCAGCTGACTACAATCCGGCGTGTTGGTCAGCTTTAGGGGCATGTAGAGTTGGGTGTCATCAGCATAACAGTGAAAGCTAACACCGTATTTGCGTATTATGTCACCTAGCGGCAGCATGTAGAAGAGTGCAGGGCCAAGGACCGAACCCTGGGGAACTCCACACGTTACCTTAACGTAGTCCGAGGTCACATTGTTATGGGAGACACACTGCATCCTATCAGTAAGATAAGAGTTAAACCAAGACAGGGCTAAGTCTGACATACCAATTCGTGTTTTGATACGTTCTAATAAAATATTATGATCGACAGTATCGAAAGCAGCGCTAAGATCGAGGAGCAGCAACATAGATGACGCATCAGAATCCATCGTTAGCAATAGATCATTAGTCATTTTTGCAAGGGCTGTCTCCGTCGAGTGATTTGCCCTGAAACTGGATTGAAAGGTTTCACATAGATTGTTAGACGCTAAGTGTTCATTTAACTGCTCCGCAACAATTTTTTCGAGGATTTTTGAAATAAAGGGAAGGTGAGACACCGGTCGGTAGTTTACCATGAGGTCAGGATCGAGGTTAGGTCTTTTAAGAAGAGGATGAATAACCGCTTTTTTGAATGCTAGGGGAACAGTGCCCGAGGAAAGTGATAAGTTTATAATATTTAGCACTGATGGACCTAATAATACAAAGAGCTGCTTGATCAGTTTCCCAGGAAGAGGGTCAAGTAAACATGTTGTTTGTTTTATTCCATTTACACATTGTAACAATTCCTCTAATGTTATTTCCTCAAAACGAGAGAAACTATTTTGGAGGGCAGTATCCGCCGTATATACAATCGTGTCAGTGTTAATAGAACCCCGTTGTAGCTGGGACGCATTGTCTTTAATCTCCTTTCTAATGACTTCAATTTTCTTACTAAAGAATTGCATAAAGTCATCAGCTGAGTGGGTGGAGCTACTGGAAGGAGTCCCTTGTTGGGTTAGCGATGCTACCGTACTAAACAAAAATTTAGGATCGTTTTTATTACGGTGGATGAGATTTGAGTAATAATTAGCTTTAGCTAAGGTAAGCATGCGTTTATAAGTTATTAAACCATCACTAAATGCTTGATGGTGCACCTCAAGTTTAGTCGTGCGCCATTTGCGTTCCAGCTTTCTGCATAATAATTTCTGAGCTCTAGTTTCTTCTGTAAACCACGGGGTGCGCTTTTTTGGAGCCTTTTTTAACTTTAGCGGTGCTATGTTATCAATGGTTTCGCGCAGGGCGTCGTTAAAGTTGTTAGTGAGGTTATCAATAGAGCCCACATACTTTGGGAATGGTGCCATTACCGAGGGCAGTAGGTCAGCAAGAGTTGTCGTTGTGGCCGTATTAATGTTGCGGCTGCTATAGCAGTTATTATTATTATTAGTTTGACGAACATGCGTCTGAACCTCGAATTTTATAAGGTAATGATCGGACAATACTTTAGTATACGGGAGTATCGTAACTTTGGAAGCGGTGATACCCCTGACAAGCACTAGGTCTATCGTATTACCGTTGCGATGCGTGGGTTCATTTATTATTTGTGTGAGACCACAGCTATCAATTATAGTCTGGAGCGCTACGCACGGTGGGTCCGATGGGGTATTCATATGGATATTAAAGTCCCCCATTATGATTATATTATCGGCGTGTGTCACTAGATCAGCAACGAACTCTGAGAATTCATTGATAAAGTCCGAACAGGGCCCTGGGGGGCGGTAGATAACAGCCAGGTGTAGAGGCAGCGGTGTGACAGACCTCATAGTAAGCACCTCAAACGATTTATATTTATTATTTATGTTAGGACTAAGGTTAAAGTTTTCGTTGTATATTAGTGCGACCCCCCCACCCCTTTTAAGCGGACGGGCAATATGCGCATGTGTAAAGTTAGGAGGACATGCCTCATTTAGCGCAAAAAAGTCGTTTGGTTTAAGCCAGGTTTCACTGAGACCGATGACGTTAAGATTGTTGTCTCTGATGATATCATTAACTAACAACGTTTTGGGAGACAATGATCTTATGTTTAAAAAAACTATATTATAGGTAGTGGGCTGTTTTAGGGAATTTTTGATCAAATTATCCGTAGTAGCAATATTAATAATGTTGTGTTTATTATGCCCAGTGCATTCAGTATAATTACGACCATATCTAGGAATTGATACGACGGGAATGTTCCGATTGTTTGATTGTTGCTTTGATAAACTGCACACATCATGGTTAGCCTCCTCAGTAACGGGGATTTTCCGATTGTTTGTTTGTTGGTTTGATAAACTGCACGCATCATAGTTAGCCACCTCAGTAAAACACATGTCCAACTCTGAAACACTCAAAGCAGAAAAAACTTGTTCTAATTTAACTGACTCCTTACCCAGACCAGTAGTCTCGCATCTTCCATTTAAATGCGGCTGCAGGATGGAGGGAAGTGGTGTTCTGTGGGGATTAGCCTTCTGCTTTGTTTTAAGCCCCGCTCTGCATTCGCGTTTCCGATCACACCGCTGGCGTCTGCTCCGTAGACGGCCCCCGCTGCTACTAGACTCCGCTGCTTCACAGGCCGCTGGATGTAGCCGCCGACGTATTCCCATGCTAGTTAGCACGGTTAGCACGCACGCGTCTATCAGTCCAAAACGGCCCGATATGTCCATATCCAGAAGTGTCTGGCGGTCGTACGTGATCACGGAGTGACCATGAAGTGTATGTCACATCTTATTCTAAAGTATACATGAATTAACTCTTAAGTCACTCAGTCTACACAAAGGACATTTACCTGTTCTCAAATGTTATATAAAATGAGGACAACTCCTTGTTAGTTACATTTCTGAGACAATTATTTTTCTCCAACTTTGTCTTTCACACTTACGTTTGTCACATGCTCCAAAAACAACCATACAAACTTCACAATAAAACATCCTGCCTAAGACACAGATACAATAATGAATATAAGAGGGCCCTCAATCACTTACTTTTATTCTTGTGGTCGATTTAAACCCTTTGTTTGTTTTTTGTTTAGTGCTCCTACCTTCATAAACTATTGCCCCAAGTTAGTCAGGGAGAATAACTTTCTCTTCCCTTTCCAAATCTTATAACAGCACATAATCGATGACAACGCTACCTTTTATGAACCCCAATCTTCTTTATTTTTAATGATGATCAAAGTAGTCAAGAATGTGGAACATATTCGCAGCAAATATTGGTGGCAGTTTTATCCCTTGTGAACTTTTTATCATCGTGTTTACTTCCAAGTCCCACGGCTGCATGGGAAACAATGAAATCTGTAAAGTTAATAAAAAGTGCTCTTACTGCAATCTCCTCAGTGTAGTTGTAGGACTGTCTGACTCATAGCACTCAGTGCGTGTCCATGCACTAAATTAGATGTAATATTTATAATCTGTGTCAATATTAAAGCGGACATCACTAAAAACAAGTTGTAAGAATCCGCAATGCATAGTCATAGGTCAGGGGTGTCAAACTCATTTTAGCTCAGGGGTCGCATTGAGGAAAATCTGTGCACACAAACTTCAGATTGTTTTCTTTGCCATAAAGAGAACAAACACATTCTGAAAATTACAAAAAAAATATTGAAAAAAATACCGGCAGCGGTAATGTTTAGATCCATGAAAGAAATTTGAGAGTGAATGAATGTTTATAACAGAATACATTTACATATGCATAAACATTTTTTTTTGGTCTTTTTTTTTTTAATGAATTAACTTTTATGACATTTTTCCAAAACACAATATAGATTGTGACATATAACAGGATAATGCAATCTATTATCATTTGTTTTCAAAACTGTTAGAAAAAAGTGGGACCCCATTTTTATGGATTGGGGCCCCGTTTTGAAAATTCCTAGCGCCCACCCTCACAGTATTGGTGCGTGGAAGAAAATAGCAGGCAGCTGTGGCATGCGGGCCGGTTCTAATACTAATCAAATATCATCCCAGGGGGCCATAGATACAGTAATTCATTCGGCCCGTAAGCCTTGACTTTGACACCCCTGTCAGGGGTCAACCGCAAAATAAATTAATTTGTCCGTGCTAAAATTAAATAAGCGCCCCCCAGTGTGCGGGATCCACATGGTGTATGACCAATAGTCGCATTAAGGTGTGCATGGACTTTACACGTACAGTCGTGGTCAAAAGTTTACATACACTTGTAAAGAACATAATGTCATGTCTGTCTTGAGTTTCCAGTAATTTCTACGACTCCTAATTTTATTTGTGATAGTGATTGGAGCACATGCTTGTTGGTCACAAATACATTTATAAAGTTTGGATTCTTTTATGAATTTATTATGGGTCTACTGAAAATGTGACCAAATCTGCTGGGTCAAAAGTATACATACAACAATGTTAAAGGCCTAGTGAAATGAGATTTTGTTATTTAAACTGGGATAGCAGGTCCATTCTATGTGTCATACTTGATCATTTCGCGATATTGCCATATTTTTGCTGAAAGGATTTAATAGAGAACATCGACGATAAAGTTCGCAACTTTTGGTCGCTAATAAAAACGCCTTGCCTGTACCGGAAGTAGCAGACGATGTGCCCGTGACGTCACGGGTTGTCGAGCTCCTCACATCCGTAAATTGTTTATAATCATAGCCACCAGCAGCAAGAGCGATTTGGACCGAGAAAGTGACTATTTACCTATTAATTTGAGCGAGGATGAAAGATTCGTGGATGAGGAAAGTTAGAGTGAAGCACTAGAAAAAAGGGGGAAAAAGGCGAGGGCAGTGAGAGCGATTCAGATGTTTTTAGACACATTTACTAGGATAATTCTGGAAAATCCCTTATCTGATTATTGTTACTAATGTTATGGTGAGATTATAAACTCATACCTGAAAGTTGGAGGGGTGTGTTGACCGCCAGTGTCTCTGATGGAAGCCATGGAGGAGCCAAGAAAGTCGCAGCTACCTTTTTGACAGCTGCTGCAGGAGGATGCAAGCTCCGCTAATGTCTCCTGTAAGAGCCGACTTATTACCCCAATTTTCTCAACGAAACCTGCCGGTTGACATGTGGTCGGGAAACATGTTCTCTTGGCCGCTCTGTACCATATTAAAGCTTCACAACAAACAAAGAAACACCGACTGTGTTTTGGTTGCTAAAGGCAGCTGCAATCCACCGCTTTCCACCAACAGCATTCTTCTTTATAGTCTCCATTATTAATTGAACAAATTGCAAAAGATTCAGCAACACAGATGTCCAAAATACTGTGTAATTATGTGATCAAAGCAGACGACTTTTAGCTCTGAGTGTTGCTGGGATAAAATGTCCGCTCCAACCAATAACGTCACAAGCACGCGTCAACATAAGCGTTATCATTCCGCGACGTTTTCAACAGGACACCTCGCGGGAAATTTAAAATTGCAATTTAGTAAACTAAACCGGCCGTATTGGCATGTATTGCAATGTTAAGATTTCATCATTGATATATAAACTATCAGACTGCGGGGTCGGTAGTAGTGGGTTTCAGTAGGCAAGTTTCACTGCAATAAGGCGCTTTTGACATCACATGGCCCGCCTTCCGCCCGATTGTAGCTGAGATAGGCGCCAGTGCCCCCCACGACCCCAAAAAGAGAATAAGCGGTAGAAAATTGATGGATGGATGGACAAAGATAAGACCTGGAGGAAAGTTCTGTGGTCAGATGAAACAAAAATTGAGCTGTTTGGCCGCAATACGCAGCAGTATGTTTGGCGGAGAAAAGGTGAGGGCTTTATCACCAGGAACACCATCCTACCTTCAAGCATTGTGGTGGTAGTATTGTGCTCTGGGCCTGTTTTGCTGCCGATGAAACTGGTGCTTTACAAAGAGTAAATGGGATAATAAAAAAGGAGGATTACCTCCAAATTCTTCAGGACAACCTCAAATCATCAGCCCGGAGGTTGGGTCTTGGGCGCAGTTGGGTGTTCCAACAGGTCAATGACCCCAAACACTTGTCAAAAGTGGTAAAGGAAAGACTAAATCAGGCTACAATTAAGGTTTTAGAATGGCCTTCCCAAAGTCCTGACTTAAACGTATGGACAATACTGAAGAAACAAGTCCATGTCAGAAAACCATCAAATTTAGCTGAACTGCACCAATTTTGTCAAGAGGAGTGGTCAAAAATTCAGCCAGAAGCCTGTGGATGGCTACCAAAAGCATCTTATTGCAGTGAAACTTGCCAAGGGACATGTAACCGAATATTTACATTGCTGTATGTATACTTTTGACCCAGCAGGATTGGTCACATTTTCAGAAGATCCATAAAAAATGTATAAAAGAACCAAACTTCATGAATGTATTTTGTGACCAACAAGTATGTGTTCCAATCACTCTATCACAAAAAAATAAGAGTTGTACATATTATTGGAAACTCAAGACAGCCATTACATTATGTTCTTTACAAGTGTACAACATTAGACCATGACTGTAGGTGTGAAAATACAAAAAAAAAAAAACTTTTGGGGAAATCATCAGACTAAATTAGTGCATAGAAACGTAGGGATTGATCAATGCAAGCATTGTCAGCCTCACGTACACACAGGCCTTGTTTCCTTCCCACTAGTTCTGAAGCAAATCTCTTGACTCGTGTATCTGTTCACTACAGTGTGTGGATCAATGTTAATGTGTATTTAAAGACATGAGAATTTGGGAATTAGCAGCGTAATCAGTCTGAGTTTATCAATGTACGGTTATCACCCACGGTTTTACTATAATTATAAATATATATAATATTGTTCCCAACAATTTGAATGCAAATGTTCAATCACTGTTGCTTTCTATCCTACCTATGTGTACTTTTCCAGCATTATCATTGAATGCTCAGGAACCCTTTTCAGCAAGAGTTGACCGTTTAAAGCTCTGCATTTCAGCCTATAGTGTCTTTATTCATACTTGAACAATACACAAACACCCAGTTAGATGGCAACAGTACTCAAAGGAATCAGCTGACCAGGAACTATGAGCCTTTTGTTTTACTGTGACTACGTTTAATAATATAGAATATCTTACGTAGAATAAGATATCTTTTTTTGGAGCCTGTGCTAGTCAACTATCTTGACACAAATGAGTAGCAGGTTCACAATAATTTTTCAGTTAATGGTGAAGGAGCGTGACAGAAAATAATTAATCTTTTGTCTTCCAGGACTATGATCTCGGTGTTCTACACCAGGGCCTGGACAACCGTCCTGAGGTGTTCAGGAACGACGTGATGCCAAACTTTATGCCAGCGCCGCAGTACCGACCTCGTCCCGCCAACCCGGAGGATATCGGCAATTTCATTGACGATGTGAGTCAAATCTGTTGTGTGCGCACACATGAGACCCTATTCTCCATTTAAAGAGGCGGACTTAGCCACCATGTCTTTAATTAGTGTGAAAAGCATGAAGATTTACCTTCATGGAAAACCATTAACAAGTTTAAATTTGGTCAATCCAGGCAGTGCTTGTCCTGTGAACGTGTGTCGTCACAGTGATGTTGTGTGTGTGTGTGTGTGTGTGTGTGTGTGTGTGTGTGTGTGTGTGTGTGTGTGTGTGTGTGTGTGTGTGTGTGTGTATGCACACGCAACAGCTTATGTTTCCTGGCTGGATGTGAATTATAACCCATAGATACATTTTGTTTCATTTATTATTATAACCACACTTTTGTGTATGATAAGGGTTCTGTTCAGTACCGTATTTTTCGGATTATAAATCAGTTTTTTTCATAGTTTGGCCGGGGGTGTGACATATACTCCGGGGCGACTTATGTGTGAAAATGTTAACACATTACCGTAAAATATCAAATAATATTATTTATCTAATTCGTGGAAGAGACTAAGAAAATGTCAGGAATCGTCTCACACACACGTCAGCAATCGTTATACACACGTCAACCAATAATAATTCGGCGGAGGGAAGTCATGGCAGAAGTGCATTGTGGGTCATGGGATGCTAACTGCTGTATGCTACTGCCGTAGCTATTAAAATGGATTATTTCAACATTGGCGGTAACTTATAAAAACTGAGAAGGGCTGAACAAAAATGGCACCGAAAAGGAAATCATGTACTGCAGATTACAAGCTGGACATAGTGAAATATGCAGCAGAAAACGACAAGAGGAAGCGGCGCATACCTTTTTGGAGTTGGCAGAGTTGATTAGAAGCGACACCAAGGAAGAAGATTTCATTGGATTTATCGATTAAGAGTGACAGATTGTTTGGTAAATGTATAGCATGTTCTATATGTTATAGTTATTTGAATGACTCTTACTATAATATGTTACGTTAACAACATACCAGGCATGTTCTCAGTGGGTTATTTAGGCGTCATATAACGTTCACTTGTTCAGCCTGTTGTTCACTATTCTTTATTTATTTAAAATTGCCTTTCAAATGTCTATTCTTGGTGTTGGATTTTATCAAATAAATGTCCCCCAAAAATGCAACTTATACTCCAGTGCGACGTATGTTTTTTTTCCTTCTTTATTCTGCATTTTTGGCATTTTAGCTGTTTCTGTCTGTGTTTTTGTATGTGTGAAAGCGACCGGATGCGTGATAATTCGTAAAAAAAATCAATCGATAGATGCTACATTATATTAGGCCTAAACGATATATCGATTTTATTGATAAATAGTATTTTTTTGTTGCAGACAATTTAAAAAAAAAAAAAAAACAGTTCTCCTTTTGCGTTAATGTTTACGGGGAAGGGCAGAACTGAGATAGGCTCCCCTCCAAAAGGGACAAGCGGTAGAAAAATAGATGGATGAATCTGTGGTCCTTGCGCTACGTCACGGATCACGTGTCTAGCTTGCTCATTAGCTCTCAAAATGGCTCGTGAATCTCTGAGATTGATACTATTTTAATAATATCTATTTACTTTGGAATTTTATTTGGTGTCATATCAGATATATTTCATAATATATTCAATATAGAGGCAGCTTGTTTTTTGACTCTACTGGTACTTTAATACAACGTGGTATTTTGGTCCTTTCATCTCAATCAGTGTTACCAAGTGTCTCTCAATTGAAGCGATCACAATAGAGTTAATAGTTTTTTTTGAAAAGCTGTTATTTTAACAGGCGTGATGTACTCTCCATCCAAACATTAAGTGCAAGATAGTATTTCTCCTTCCAGGGGTCCTCCACTTATTTTGGTAGTGATTGAGTAAAGGAACGTTTGAGCCAAAACTGCACACATGCAAGCACACTGTGTAGTCAACTGTATTGCAATTAGGTATGTCCTGATATTACTTTTACACTTTAGATACAATATCAATCTTTTAGTCTTGATCAAGTGAAATTAGTCAAACCAAGAACAAACACCAACCGATTTATTATTAGCTGTCTGGAATGGATATCTTTTAAGTTGATGTGAAGTGATTATTTTTTTTTTTGTGACACCAAGTGGCCAATAATTAAGTCAATTTCATGATACAGTAAGTTGAATGATGCGGACACGTTTGTTACTAGATACTTTCCAATACACATTTACGCACACACACACACACACACAGTATAATAATGATTGTGATTAGCTTGATTGTGTAGAACGGGTGTAAAAACTAATTTTAGATGGGGAGCCATCCATCCAGTCATTTTCTAACGCTTCTCCCCTTTGGGGTCGCGGGGGGTGCTGGAGCCTATCTCAGCTGCACTCGGGCGGAATGCGTGCTACACCCTGGACAAGTTGCCACCTCATCGCAGGGCCAACACAGAGAGAGACAACATTCACACTCACATTCACACATTAGATCCAGTTTAGTGCTGCCAATCAACCTATCCCTAGGTGCATTATTTTTGGGGGGGTCACATGGAGAAAAATCTACTCCCAAGTGGGCCGGACTGGTAAAATCACGGCACGATAACTTAAACATAAAGCCTTCTTTAGATTGTTTGCAAAGTATTGCAAACAATCTAAAGTATTTCCCTTTTGTAGCGATCTTTCTTGAACTATTTGGGGAAAAAAATATATAAAAATAACTAAAAAGTTGTTGAAAAATAAAAAAGTGATTCAATTGTAAATAAATATTTCTACACATAGAAGTAATCAACTTAAAGTGCCCTCTTTGGGGATTGTAATAGGGATCCATCTGGATTCATGAACTTCATTCTAAACATTTCTTCACAAAAAAAGAAATCTTTAACATCAATATTTATGGAACATGTCCACAAAAATTCTAGCTGTCAACACTGAATATTGCATTGTTGCATTTCTTTTCACAGTTTATGAACTTACATTCATATTCAAAAAATATATTTAGAAAGGATTTTTGAATTGCTGCTATTTTTAGAATATTTTTTAAAAATCTCACGTACCCCCAGGGGTACGCATACCCCCATTTGAGAACCTCTGATCTGGTGGACACATTTAGAACAGCAGTTTCTTTCATTCAAAAATTTCAGCTCATTTATATATTTAACTAACTCATCCCGCCGGCCGGATAGAACCTGTTCAGGCCCGCGGGCCTTACGTTTAACATACCTGGTGTAGAGGCTGTGTGATCCATGTCCGCTAAGGATTGTTTGCTCTGTTGCAGAACTTGAAAGCAGCCGACAATGACCCGACAGCGCCCCCCTATGACTCCCTGCTGGTGTTCGACTACGAGGGAGGCGGCTCTGACGCAGGAAGCATATCCACACTGAACTCGTCCAGCAGCGGCGACCAGGACTACGACTGTCTCAGCGACTGGGGACCTCGCTTCAAAAAATTAGCGGACATGTACGGAGGAGGCGAGGACGACGACATGCTGTAAACGTATAAAGAAGGTCTAGTGTGAACGTTTTGTGCCTGAATGTGAGATTTGCGTCGGTGCAAAATTCAAAGAACTGCTGAACTTAAGAAGTGGAAAAATCAACTATTAGAATTCGTCAATGAAAGTTATGCTTAGTGCAGTTTGTGCGACTAACTGGACTGCAAATGAGTATTTTTATGTCACATCTTTTTAGGTGCAACACACTTTTTTACAGCACAAACTCATCAAAATAAATAGTTTCACTATCCTGTACAAGTTTGTTTGAAACTTAGCCTTGACAATGACAGATGTACATGTACATATATTAATTTAGTTTCCTAAGCACCGTGCTTCTCAGTCACAATCTTTTTCTCCTAACAGTACTGTCAAGTAAGATGAAATCTGTCTTTTCGTTTTGTAATGTCATACGACTTATTCTGCAGGTACACTTTTTTTTTTTTTTTTTTGTTATGTGGATTTTTATAAAGGTGTCTTAAAACATTTGTTCTTGGCCTTTCAGTGTCACCTTTTATGTTGATGGAATGTTACCATGATTTAATACGATCACTGTTACAGGAGCACTTACTAGTGATGGGGCCAATGACACATTATGCAACACAAGGTCCCCTAGTATCCCCGTGTGTTGCTTTTAAGAAAAAAACGTGCCGATACAATTACTATGAAGCACTAAACAGTTTTCAGCTCACAGGTGACTGCTAGTACTGAAAGAAGTCGGTCTGGCGTGCTGCGTTAGTACATCGGGTTTTGGCGCCATCAGGAACTTTTAAAACAAAGGTTTATTTTAAGTTGGGAAATAATTGTGATTTTAGTGCCAAAAATGGTCAGTTTTATTACTATTTGGCTCATTGACCAGTTACACGTCTTACTCTTTTCTACACAGCTATTATCATAATAAAAACGTTTATTTGCTTGCCAACTTAATCCACTTTTTAATCCAGCAGATGGCACCATTACGAAACAGCAATACTGTACCAGTGGAGTGTGCCCCACACGCACTCTGAGGTTGGACCCAGAAGAAGCACAGCCATTAAAAGAACACAATGCTAGATTTATAGCATAGCAAATGAATCAGATGACATTGTATTATTTTTCTTTAAATAAAATACAAATTCGTAATTCATCCCCAGGGATACACTTAACAAAAATATAAACACAACACTTTATAGTTTTTGCTCCCATTTTTAATTAGTTGAATGCAAATATCTAAAACTTTTACTATATACACTTATTCATCTCAAATATTGTTCATAAATCTGTTAGAGAGCGTTTCTTCTTTTCCAAGATAATCCATCCCACCTCACAGGTGTGGCATATCAAGATGCTGATTAAACAGTTTGATTATTGAACAGGTGTGCCTTAGGCTGCCAACAATAAACGGGCACTCTGAAATGTGCAGTTTTATCACACAGCACAATGCCACAGGTTTTGAGGGTGCTTACAGTTGGCATGCTGACTTGGAATGTTCATTTCTCCCAACCATGGCACAGTTGGGAGTGTGGCTGTGCCAGCAACCTGGGGGTTCCTGGTTCAATGCCCAGCTTCTACCAACCTAGTCAAGTCTTTTGTGTCCTTGAGCAAGACACTTCAAGTAATAGTATCAAAGCGCTTAGAGTACCTCGAAGGTAGAAAAGCGCTATACAAGTATAACCTATTTACCATTTCCCTACTGTAAGATGTCTCCAAAGGCGTTTCAGATAATTTGGCAGTACATCCAGCCAGCTCCACAACCGCAGAACACGTGTAACTACACCAGCTCAGGACATCCACATATAGCAGGTTCCCCTCCATGGTCGTTTGAGACCAGCCACCTGGACAGCTGCTGCAACAATTGGTTTGCATAACAAAATAATTTCTGCACGAAGTGTGAGAAACAGTCTCAGGGAAGCTCAACTGCATGCATGCGGTCTTCTTCGGGGTCTAGTTTGTCGTAACCGACTTGAGTGGGCAAATGCTCACATTCGATGGTGTCTGGCACGTTGGAGAGGTGTTCTCTTCACTGGTTTTCCCTGTTCGGGGCGGATGGCAGACACCAAGTGTTGGAGAGCGGTTTGCAGATGTCAATGTTTTGAATTACGTGGTCCATGGTGGAGGTGAGGTTATGGAATGGGCAGGTGTATGTTATGGAAAACGAACGCAAGTGCATTTTATTGATGGCATTTTGAATGCAGAGATAATGTGACTAGATCTTGAAGCCCATTGTTGTGTCATTTACCCTTTACCCAAGACCATAACCTCATTTTGCAGCATGACAATGCATGGCCCCATGTTGCAAGGATCTGTACAAAATTCTTGGAAGATGAATACATCCCAGTTCTTGGATGGCCAGCATACCCACCGGTCATATCACCTATTGAGCATGTTTGGGATGATGTGGATCGGTGTAATTGACAGCGTGTTCCAGTTCTTACCAATATTCAGCAATTTCACACAGCCATTGAATAGGATTGTAACATTCCACAGGCCAAAATCAACAACCTGATCAACTCTATGCGAATAAGTGTTGCCTTGCGTGAGGCAAATAGCAAGATTGGACAAGAAAGCATTTCTGTGCTAAGTTGACTTTCGGTGTAACATCCATCCAGCTGCAAAACCACTCGCCATACAGCAATAGATGATATCTGTCACCTTCTATGTTAGCTACTTCTCTTTGTTTTTGATGACTATTTTCTGCTGGATTTACTCTCTCTTATGCTGCAGCTCTCACATATACTGTAATATTGTACATGGTAATTGTTATATGTTGTATACATGATTGTGGGAGGGGTTGTGGCCTGCTGTCAGGTTAATTAATCTATTAATCAGACAAGAAGCAAGGAACAAAGAAGACAGTTAATAGAATAGAATAGACTATTGTCATATGTGCATATAACGAGATTAAAGACTCCAATTTAAGGTGCGGTTGTGGGAACAAATATGGGGTAAAATAACACGAGATAATAAAGGAAAAGCTAACAATTTAAATAAACAGACTACTATCCAATAAAAATAACAAGCAATCCTGTACAATATACAAAACACTATAGAAATACAAAATACTGTACAATATACAGAACAAGACAAGAGGACTGAAGTAAAAAATAACAATCAGTGCCGGACGTATTGCACTCGAAGGGTACTATTGCACAGTAGGGTATTAGGGCAGGATATTGTACAGGGGTGAATTATTATTATTATAAGTTAGAGTTCAACATGGTGACAGCTCTGGGAAAAAAGTTGTCTCTGAGCCTGTTTGTTCTGGCTCTGATGCACCTGTAGCACCTGCCCGATGGTAGCAGGTGGAACAGGTGGTAGCCAGGGTGTTTGCTGTCTTTGGTGATGGTTTTTGCATTCTTGAGGCAACGGGAGTTATGTAAATCCTTCAGGTAGGGCAGGGGGCAGCCGATGATTTTTTGTGCAGACTTTATGACCTTCTGAATCCCCTGTTTGTCTGCTTCAGTGCAGCTGGCGTACCGCACTGTTATGCAGTACGTCAGCAGGCTCTCGACAGCTGAGCGATAGAAGGTCACCATCAGCTGCCTCTCCAGTCTGTTCTTCCTCACAACCCTCAGGAAGTGGAGTCACCGCTGGGCCTTCCGGATGATGACAGTTGTATTTTGGGTCCAGGACAGGTCAGCAGATATGAGGGTGCCGAGGAACTTGAAGGAGCTGACTCTCTCCACCTCCTCGCCGTTGATGTAGAGGGAGGCGGGGTCTGCAGTGTTTTTCCTGAAGTCAAAGATGAGTTCCTTGGTTTTTGTGGTGTTCAGTGCCAGATTATTCACTGAACACCACGCTGATAGTTTCAGAACCTTATCTATGTATGCAGACTCATCCCCCCCTGTAATGGGACCCACCACCGTTGTGTCATTGGAAAACTTGATTATGGTGTTCCCCGAGTGGGCTGGACTGCAGTCATGGGTGTAGAGGGAATACAGCAAAGGGCTCAGCACACAGCCCTGTGGAGAGCCGATGCTGAGTGTGCGTGGGGAGGACAGATGGGGGCCAACTTTTACTGTCTGAGGTTGGTTGGTCAGGAAGTCCTTAATCCAAAGACAGGTGGGTGAGGGGAGGCCTAAGTCCAGCAGTTTGGTGACCAGGATGTCTGGAATGACGGTATTGAAGGCGGAGCTATAGTCAATGAAAAGCATCCTGACATAGCTCCCCCGGTGTTCCAGGTGGCTCAGTGTGGAGTGGAGAGCCATGGATATGGCGTCATCCGTGGATCTGTTTGCCCGGTAGGCAAACTGCTTAAATAGGGACCTGTTAAATAGGGATCATGAGGAGAACGTGGGCACTGCACACTTAGTCACAATCTCGACCTACGCTCTAAGGTCCAGCTCCCGCGTTCCTCTTTTTATTCAGCATTCCATAGTCAACATCACTGAGGCTGCCTCTAAAAGGAGTAGTCACATATATTATGCAAAGCAAGTCCAGGCCGCATAGTTCGTGACAGAATGTGATTTCACCTTGTCCCCGCTTCGTCTGCGTGTTGTCCTCTTATCTTCGTTGAGACCCTTGAAGTCTCTGTCTTGTCTGCGTGCTGTCATCCCATCCCTACCTAGGTCCCTGAAGTCCTTGGCTGCCAACGGGCCAAAACAATGATAACATCTTGTGGCTGAGGCCACCCCTCAGACAAGAAGTTTTGTCCCTGCATAGATTAGAAAAAGTCTAACCTGAGCAAAATAGCTAATAACTAAAGCAACAAACTTTAAGCAGACTAAAGTTAGTGTAATAAAATAAATATATGTATATATATTATATATATATATATGTGTATGTATGTGTATATATATGTATATATATATGTGTGTATGTATGTATATATATATGTGTGTATATGTATATATATGTATATGTATATATGTGTATATATGTATATGTATATATGTGTATATATATATATGTATACGTGTATATATATATATACGTATATATATGTATATACATATATATATATATATATACATATATATATATATACATACACGTATACATATATATATATATATATTCTAACACCTGCGGACCTGCAGCAAAGCGGGGTGTGTCAGGGCTAGCTTTGAGATTAGCAACAGGTGTGTAGATGACACAGCTGAGAGTGTTTGTTTGTCTGATCACTTGTCGCTCTGTTAAAGGCAGCAGTTGGGAAGGAGAAGGAGCGCAGAGACGGAAGATAAACATTTGTGTGTTCACTGGTGAGATTGACAGACATTTGTTGAAAAGCATAAAAGAACATTTATTGCAAAATAAGTAACTGTTCGAAAATATGACTGAGGCTATCATGTCCGTCATTGGCGAGAACTCCACAATGATATAGACATAATAAACGGTACACATGTAAATATTATGTACATATGTTATGTTTTATATCCCTATATTTAGTCTATTTACACCTGCATTGTCCTTTCCATCCTTACTCTTTCCATCATTGTAACTGAGCTACTGTGTGGAACAATTTCCCTTGTGGATCATTAAAGTTTGTCTAAGTCTAACATCTGCGCCAGGTACATCATAGTCCAAAGTGTCCTGGAAATAACGCATAATGTTGGAATATTAGGGATCCTTCACCCAACTCGCCAACACAATGTCTTGTCGACACCAAATCCAGTACAGATGTTCATGAAAGGGTGCACCAAACCCAGGTGCAGTAGCACTTCTTAATATGGACCATTCTCTAAGGGGCGCCGCAAAAGATTCATATTCGTGCTCAGCGCTCATTTCCTCATGCAGGCCAGAGACTGTCACCAGTCTCTGGCCTCAGGTAAGTTAAAAGGTCAAAAGTAAAATGACTATTGACAATACTTAGAAATCAAACACATTTCTATCTTACTTGGTTGATTGGTTTCAGTTTATTTCGAACATGCATACAATACACAATGTAATGCATCACATTCTTCGGCCTCCGTGAACGTCTGAGACCAGCCACCCGGACAGTGGCTACAACAAGTGGTTTGCATGACCAAAGAATTTCAGCACAAACTGTGAGAAACCATCCCAGGGAAGCTCATCCGCACGGTCTTCGTCCTCATTGGGGTCTCGACCTGACTGCGGTTCGTCGTCGTAAAGGATGTCCGAAAAAGAATAGGAAGAAGCAGAGTTTATTTAACCCTATACCTTTGTTTTATCCCATTAGTTTGTTCTCTGTAACACAACAGCAAATTAATGAATGAGTAACTAAATAAATATGCAATAAGTAAGTAAACAATTATAAAAATAGAGACATACAGTATAAACATATACACAAAAGTTCTCATAAATAAATAAGTAATGTATGGTTTGTGTACTTCTCTGTGTTTTGAAGCACCTTTACTTTCTGTTCAATGTCCTGTCAGCACACCTGATTCTCATTCCATCCCCATCCATTTTTTACAGCGTGTCCCTTATGGGGTCACGGGGGTGCTGGAGGCTATCACAGCTGCACACGGGCATTAACGAGTTCTATTTAGTTCCACCTGGGTCCCTCCTTCAGGGCTACATCATTGTACTGTGTAGACCAGGGGTGTCAAACTCAAATACAGAGTGGGCCAAAATTTTAAACGGAACAAAGTCGCGGGCCACGGTTGAACAAATTAACCTTTTAATAGGGACCCAATCAAGTTTTGCATTAAATTTTGAACAAGCAAGGCTTTTACAACTTTAGTGACATGCAAAATCCAGTTTCAAATAATAATACTAATAATAATTTAAAAAAAATCAATGACATATCAAATAAAATGTAAATAAAAATGTAATGCCTTTTATTTCTATTTCCAATCTTCTGAGGTAAATATCAAATTTTTTCCACAGGCTAATAAATTTGAAAAAATAATAATAAATGAACCAAACATTCAAGCTTTGAAGTAGTTAGAGAAAATGCATGAATACAATGTTAAATATTGGTCAGTGTGTTTGAAGTTTTACCTGAAAGAGTTAGTGCTGCAAGGAGTTCTGGGTATTTGTTCTGTTGCGTTATGGTGCGGATGTTCACCCAAAATGTGTTTGTCATTCTTGTTTGGTGTGGGTTCACAGTGTGGTGCATATTTGTAACAATGCTAAAGTTGTTTATACGGCCACCCTCAGTGTGACCTGTATGGCTGTTGACCAAGTATGACTTGCATTCACTTGTGCGTGTGTGTGTGTGTGTGTGTAAAAGCCACAAATATTATGTGACACACTGTTAGTATGGAGGAAAAGCGGACGTGACGACAGGTTGCAGAGAACGCTAAAGGCAGTACTTTAAATGCACGCCCCCAATATAGTTGTCCAGGTGGAAATCGGTAGAAATTCAGGAGAATGGTTGCCCCGGGAGATTTTTGGGAGGGGCACTGAACTTCGGGAGTCTACCGGGAAAATTAGGAGGGTTGGCAAGTATGAGTATTAGCGGTGAATGCGGTGTTACAGCGGCACCGACGCTGTATAACACCAGCGGGCCAGCTCTAATGGTAAATTGATATTGTCTCAAGGGCCATGTTAAATTACACGGTGGGCCAGATTTTGACACCCATAGTGTAGACTCTTAGTGTGCAGTCAGCAGATATGAAAAAATAAAAAACATTAAAAATGTTTTTTTTCTTCATATTTCGTCTGTCTGGAACTGGAAATTGCTGTTGAAAGAAAAGCATAAATATAAATACATAGATGCCGCATGTTGTACATTGGAACACAGCAGCCATATTGAGCAGGGCAAGGCGGTGTTTATTTACTGCATTAGTCAACGTAGACAGAGGTCTATTAATAATTAAAATCACCACAACTCACTGAATCTTCAATTGATTTCTAAGCTGTTTGGTTTATTGTACTTGTCAAATATTTTCATCTTGCAAAATATTTTGATAGAGCTCAAAATGCATGCAACATAATTGAAAACTTGCTGGGTTTGTTATCATATCACAATTGAATGATATATATGATAATACTAAGTAATATCCATCCATTTTCTACCGCTTGTCCCATACGGGGTCGCGGGAGAAGCTGGAGCCTATCCCAGCTGCACATGGGCGGAAGGTGCTGTACACGTACAACACTTAAAACATTTAGTATATCAGGTTATGGAATGGATTAAGCAAGGAAATCAAACAAAGTACTAATATGATCCAGGTTAAGAAACTGTTCGGACTAAAAGTATTCACAAAGTACAAAGAAGAAGAATTAAGATAAAGATTGTTAACCTTTTAAAAAAAAAAATAGATAATGACGTATGTAATGCTTGTTGATATACAAACCCTGTTTCCATATGAGTTGGGAAATTGTCTGAGATGTAAATATAAACGGAATACAATGATTTGCAAATCATTTTTCAACCCATATTCAATTGCATGCACTACAAAGACAAGATATTTGATGTTCAAATTCATAAACGTTATTTTTTTTTGCAAATAATAATTAACTTAGAATTTCATGGCTGCAACACGTGCCAAAGTAGTTGGGAAAGGGCATGCTCACCACTGTGTTACATCACCTTTTCTTTTAACAACACTCAATAAACATTTGGGAACTGAGGAAACTAATTGTTGAACCTTCGAAAGTGGAATTCTTTCCCATTCTTGTTTTATGTAGAGCTTCAGTCGTTCAACAGTCTGGGGTCTCCGCTGTCGTATTTTACGCTTCATCATTATGAAGCGTAAAATACGACAGCGATGGGAGACAGGTCTGGACTGCAGGCGGGCCGGAAAAGTACCTTACACGTGCTGAATGTGGCTTGGCATAGTCTCGCTGAAATAAGCAGGGGCGTCCATGAAAAAGGCGGCACTTAGATGGCAGCATATGTTGTTCCAAAACCTGTATGTACCTTTCAGCATTAATGGTGCCTTCACAGATGTGTAATTTACCCATGCATTGGGCACTAATGCACCCCCACACCAACACAGATGCTGGCTTTTGAACTTTGCGTCGATTACAATCTGGATGGTTCGCTTCCCCTTGTCGAATATTTCCAAAAACAATTCTACATGTGGACTCGTCAGACAACAGAACACTTTTCCACTTTGCATCAGTCCATCTTAGATGATCTCGGGCCCAGAGAAGCCGGCGGCGTTTCTGGATGTTGTTGATAAATGGCTTTCGCTTTGCATAGTAAAGCTTTAACTTGCACTTACAGATGTAGCGACGATCTATATTTAGTGACTGTGGTTTTCTGAAGTGTTCCTGAGCCCATGTGGTGATATCCTTTAGAGATTGATGTCGGTTTTGATACAGTGAGGGATCGAAAGTCACGGTCATTCAAAGTTGGTTTCCGGCCATGCCGCTTACGTGGAGTGATTTCTTCAGATTCCCTGAACCTTTTGATGATATTATGGACCATAGATGTTGAAATCTCTGAATTTCTTGCAATTGCACTTGAGAAACGTTATTCTTGAACTGTTTGACTATTTGCTCACGCAGTTGTGGACAAAGGGGTGTACCTTGCCCCATCCTTTCTTGTGAAAGACTGAGCATTTTTTGGGTAGCTGTTTTTATACCCAATCATGGCACCCAATTGGCCCAATTGGCCCAATTGGCCTGCACACCTGTGGGATGTTCCAAATAAGTGTTTGATTAGCACTCCTCAACTTTACCGGTATTTATTGCCACTTTTCCCAACTTATTTGTCATGTGTTGCTGGCATCAAATTCTAAAGTTAATGATTATTTGCAAAAAAAAAATGTTTATCAGTTTGAACATCAAATATGTTGTCTTTGTAGCATAGTCAATTGAATATGGGTTGAAGAGGATTTGCAAATCATTGTATTCCGTTTATATTTACATCTACCACAATTTCCCAACTCATATGGAAACGGTATATTTTTTTATGCACTGTTCTGTTACAAACAGAAAACAAAGAAATGGTATAAATCTGCTATGATATGAAAATGGGTAGGATTATATAAACTCTGCTTCTTCCTACTACTTTTCGGACATGCTGTAATGAAACAACTGGAAATACATGATGATTTACATAGTAATTGTATGCATGTTTGAAATAAACTGAAACTGAAAGTAGAGCGGCAAACAACTGAAGAGTCCATGCTGTTCATGTCTGCCTCTTCCTTTTATCCTTAATCCTAAACGTCATCTGAACAACACCCATTATTACCCAGCTACTGAAGTGAATTAATGAACTCTTATTATGTTTTGCATATGGTGAATGTTTAATTCATCTGGGAGAAAGCAAATCACCAGGTTAAGAAGTCGGTATTTCAGTTTTGGCACATAATAACATAGGGCCCTTTAGTACTGACATTTGTGTGTGGATTGGATTACTTCTTGCGGAAGAAGAGGCAATAAAGTTGTATGCAAAGATGATGGCCCTAGCCCTGAGAAAAGACTAGCTTAGCTTGATGTAAACATCTAAGATACGACCTGCATCCGTTGTCTTCCCAGACACTTACGCACGAACATCTCCTTTTATAGTCAGGATGCACGCTCCTGACCCAGCACACACACACAGATAGGGGGTAGGAATACAAAACTGATAGTTTACCACATCTGCGGTCCCCTCCAAGGTTTCTCATTGTCATACAATTGGGTTGAGTCTTTTTCTTGCCCTGATGTGGGATCTGAGCCGAGGATGTCGTTGTGGCTTGTGCAGCCCTTTGAGACACTCGTGATTTTGGGCTACACAAGTAAACATTAAATGATTGATGTAATGGAAACACCCATGAAGTGTTTACTGTTCCCATAAGACGTACATAAACACCGAGCCAAACCGCAGTCAATGAAGAGAACGTTGTTATTTGCCTACTATGACACGCAACATGTAACTGTAATGTCCCTAAATGTCCAGCAGAGGGAGACCCCCGTCCGTCTGAATGACTTGACACATTCGACAGTTCTATTCAACATAGCGGCACAATTAAATTTTTTTTAACATGTCTGACATGTTCCATCCATTTCCTACCGCTTATTCCCTTTCGGGGTCGCGGGGGGCGCTGGCGCCTATCTCAGCTACAATCGGGCGGAAGGCGGGGTACACCCTGGACAAGTCGCCAACTCATCGCAGGGCCAACACAGATTGACATGTTCATAACTTGTTAAAGACAACTTACGGCATTGCTTCTACGTTGCTTTGTGTAGGATGGCAACAGAGATTATTACAGAGGACAGCAAAATGTACGACTTGCTTTCAGACGAATACCAGAAGACAACCAACAGGAAGTAATTTAGAGAAAGTGACGTCATCCAACTGCTGTTTACCGATTATGTCATACAAGAAATAATTTACGTAACTATATATATCCATCCAACCCTTTTCTACCGCTTATTCCCTTTGAGGTCGCTGGTGCCCATCTATCTATGTAATATATATACATATATATATATATATATATATATATATATATATATATATATATATATATATATATATATATATATATATATATATATATATATATATACACACATATATATATATATATATATATATATATATATATATATATATATATATATATATACACACACACAAGTTCTCCCACTTGAAATGATGACAAAGGTCTGTAATTTTCATCATAGGTACACTTCAACTGTGAAAGCAGAATGTAAAAAAAAAAAAAATCCAGGAATTCACATTGTAGGAATTTTAAAGAATGGTGGAAAATAAGTATTTGGTCACTTCAAACAAGAAAAATCTCTGGCTCTCACAGACCTGTAACTTATTCCTTAAGAAGCTCTTCTGTCCTCCACTCTTTACCTGTATTAATGGAACCTATTTGAACTCATTATCTGTATAAAAGACCCCTGTCCACAGCCTCAAACAGCCAGACTCCAAACTCCACTATGGCCAAGACCAAAGAGCTTTCAAAGGACACCAGGAAAAGAATTGTAGACCTGCACCAGACTGGGAAGAGTGAATCTACAATAGGCAAGTAGCTTGGTGTGAAAAAAAATCAACTGTAGGAGCAATTATCAGAAAATGGAAGACATACAAGACCACTGATAATCTCCCTCGATCTGGGGCTCCACGCAAGATCTCATCCCGTGGGGTCAAAATGATCATGAGAGAACGGTGAGCAAAAATCCCAGAACCAAATGGGGGGACCTGGTAAATGACCTGCAGAGAACTGGGACCAAAGTAACAAAGGTTACCATCAGTAACACACTATGCCGACAGGGAATCAAATCCTGCAGTGCCAGACATGTCCCCCTGCTTGAACCAGTGCATGTCCAGGCCCGTCTGAAGTTGGCCGGAGAGCACATGGATGATACAGCAGAGGATTGGGAGAATGTCATGTGCTCAGATGAAACCAAAATAGAACTTTTTGGTATAAACTCAACTCATCGTGTTTGGAGGAAGAAGAATACTGAGTTGCATCCCAAGAACACCATATCTACTGTGAAGCATGGGGGTGGAAACATCATGCTTTGGGGCTGTTTTTCTGCCAAGGGGACAGGACGACTGATCCGTGTTAAGGAAAGAATAAATGGGGCCATGTATCGTGATATTTTGAGCCAAAACCTCTTTCCGTCAGTGAGAGGCTCCGTAAAAAGCATTTGAAAGTCCTGGAGTGTTCTAGCCAGTCTCCAACCTCAACCCCATAGAAAATCTGTGGAGGGAGTTGAAAGTCCATGTTGCTCGGCGACAGCCCCAAAACATCACTGCTCTCAAGAAGATCTGCATAGAGGAATGGGCCAAAATACCAGCTACTGTGTGTGCAAAGCTGGTAAAGACCTATAGTAATCGTTTGACCTCTGTTATTGCCAACAAAGGTTATATTACAAAGTATTGAGTTGAATTTTTGTTATTGACCAAATACTTATTTTGATACATAATTTACAAATAAATTCTTAAAAATTCCTACAATATGAATTCCTGGATTTTTTTTTTCACATTCTGTCTCTCACAGTTGAAGTGTACCTATGATGAACATTGTCATCATTTTAAGTGGGAGAACCTGCACAATCTGTGGCTGACTAAATACTTTTCTGCCCCACTGGATATATATATATATCCATCCATTTTCTACCGCGTATTCCCTTTCGAGGTTGCGGGGGGCGCTGGCGGATATATATATATATATATATATATATATATATATATATATATATATATATATATATATATATATATATATATATATATATTTATATTTATATTTATATGTATGTATATGTATATTGCATTTTATTACTATACAATTACTTTATGGAATCTACAACCCCCTGGGGCTGTTTTGTACTGTTTCTGTTCTTGTTTTGTTTATTATTTCTTGATTGTATGTAAATTTTGCAGATTATAAATAAAGGTTTATTAAAAAAAAAAAAAAAAAGGATACAAACACACACAAAAAATAAATAAATAAAAAGCATACAATAAATGAAAACAACTTTAGCTCCAAATTAAAGTGCAACCCAGATAATAATCCATATGTAATACAAACTACATTATATTACACATGGTAAAGAGAATTCATTTTATATCATTTATTGATTCATTAAAAAATAAATAGTTCGGTAAAATTGGTTAAAAACATAGTTACAAGGTTAAAAAAAAAAAATTAAATATATATTTGTTTTATTTACAACATGGTATTTGTGGAGAAGTGTTTTTTCGTTTCTTTTCCGGTTCTTGAAGGGAACGCGAGACCTGGTGTGGGAAAAGACGAGACAAGCGTGATGCTGGAGATACAGTCTTAGCTTAAGTGATTTGTTTTGGAACTTTCAGCCAAGTTTTGTGTCATGGTTTGTCGACAAATGAATCAATGAATGAAATAAAATGAATTATCTTTTTATTTTTTATAACCGTTTATCTAATTTACTTTATACTAGACATGGATTATTATCTGGTTTACAAAAGTTCTGTGGTCACTATTGTACACATTGTATAAACAATACAAAAGTATTATCAAGTAATTGTGTAAAGAATATTAACACTTGATGCAAGGTGGTTTTTCAGACGTTTTGATATTGAAGTGTGTCGTAAAAGCACTTTGTTTGCATTTACAGGGCACCTAAACACCGAATCAGCTGGGCACTGATGCAGGACAAGGAGGGCTGACAGGTCGCAGGTGCCTTCCTGGTAATGAACGCCGACCCGCAGGCTCGAAGCCACGCTCCAGCCTGAACAGTGTCAACGGTTTTTGATGGATTGAGACTTATATTAGTAGATTGCACAGTACGGTACATATTCCGTACAATTGACCTCTAAATGGTAACACCCGAATACGTTTTTCAACTTGTTTAAGTCGGGGTCCACGTTAATCAATTCATGGTAAGGGGGCCCTTGAATTTCTCAATTCTGTGAATTCATCTGAAAAAAACTCCCTTATTCGTGACCGCTGCCATACAGTGGGGCAAAAAAGTATTTAGTCAGCCACCGATTGTGCAAATTCTCCCACTTAAAATGATGACAGAGGTCTGTAATTTTCATCATAGGTACACTTCAACTGTGAGAGACAGAATGTGAAAAAAAATCCAGGAATTCACATTGTAGGAATTTTAAATAATTTATTTGTAAATTATGGTGGAAAATAAGTATTTGGTCAACCATTCAAAGCTCTCACTGATGGAAGGAGGTTTTGGCTCAAAATCTCACGATACATGGCCCCATTCATTCTTTCCTTAACACGGATCAATCGTCCTGTCCCCTTACCGGAAAAACAGCCCCAAAGCATGATGTTTCCACCCCCATGCTTCACAGTAGGTGTGGTGTTCTTGGGATGCAACTCAGTATTCTTCTTCCTCCAAACACGACGAGTTGAGTTTATACCAAAAAGTTCTATTTTGGTTTCATCTGACATCATGACATTCTCCCAATCCTCTGCTGTATCATCCAAGTATCCATTTTGGTATAAACTCAACTCGTCGTGTTTGGAGGAAGAAAAAAACTGATTGGCATCCCAAGAACACCACACCCACTGTGAAGCATAGGGGTGGAAACATCATGCTTTGGGGCTGTTTGAATGATTGACCAAATACTTTTTTTCCACCATGATTTACAAATAAATTCTTTAAAATTCCTACAATGTGAATTCCTGGATTATTTTGTCACATTCTGTCTCTCACAGTTGAAGTGTACCTATGATGAAAATTACAGACCTCTGTCATCATTTTAAATGGGAGAACTTGCACAATCGGTGGCTGACTAAATACTTTTTTGCCCCACTGTACGTAAGGACATTGCCTTTGAGCAATCACCCCCTGCCTTGGTCTTTGATCGACAATCACGGCAACGTCAATGTCTGCAATTGTGATCATAGCTCCAAAACCGTGGAATCACAAAGCGTCCATCTTCCTCAAAGTGGAGTCTTGCGGTACAAGATTTTACGAGAATTATTTATGGCTCCTGATGCAAAACAATAAAAGTCGCAAATGTACTTTGTCGAAATTTTGAAAAAATCGCTTTTATTTTGTGAAAAACTGCTATGGAAATGCAGCTACTGACGAAAATCCTGGAACGTTCTGATTGTGCTGGAAACGTTCGGCTCTTTCACGACATCCATGCAAAAAACATTCTTTATTTCCCCGAAAAAGTCCCACGTTTCCATCAATTCCACACACTCCAAGACCTTTTACCCATTTGAAATGAATGGGCAAATATTCAAACTTACATATTCCCCACATTTCTCAACTGATTCAGTCATTCAAATTCAAAATTTTCCAACTTCCAAAAATTCCCAGCTTTCCCGGAATTCCCAATTTTCCGTAACTCTTTTTCTTAGGGGGGCAACAATTCGTTTCATGAACGATTTGATTCAGTATTTGTGGTTGCCAAAACGATTCAGGGACAATCTTTTTTTTTAAATAATACGATTTAGTAACTGTAGCAAAAAATTGGATAAAAAAATCAAGCAGTGTATGACTGTGAAATAAATACTGGATTCTGCGGGTGAAGTTCCCTATATTCCTGTTATATTCTTGCAAGGGTACTAGGTATGAATGAATTATGGATAGAAAGAAGCAAGTAAATAACAATTACTGACCAATGCATTCACATCTTATTTGAATAAAGTGCAACCAACACTTTAGGTTGAATTAACAAGATGAAACATTTTCTGCTCACATTCTAAGCATTCAAAACATTTTTAATAAAAGTACAGTAACCAACAGTAGATTTACCTGCTAAGTAAAGTTCCCATCGCGTCGTCCATGACTGACAGTGTCCCAGGTGTGCGAAAGCATGTATGTCACCTGATCCCTTCTTGCTTCCTAATTTCCATAACGTCCTTGATCCATCTCTTGTTCTCATTCTTTCTCATAAAATAACTTGTCCTAGACTGTTAGTTGTCGCTTCATGTCGCGTGACCTGCTTCGCTGTCACTTCTGTCGGTCGCGTCTTTTGTGGTTTAAAGGGGAACTGCTCTTTGTAATTTTTGTATTTTGCATAACACAAAAACATGTTTTTCTTTCTTCGTATGCATTCTAAATAGTAAACAAATGCGATCAAAAGTCCGCTTACAATGGAGCTTGTAAAGCGCTCTAAAAAACATCCAAACTATTGCCGACTATGGATGCTGATGTGTCATCCATGTTGCTGATACTTGATCTCAGCGCTGCTTTCGATGCCATCAATCATAACATTCTATTAGCACAAATCAAAACACGTATTGGTATGTCCGACTTAGCCTTTTTTTGGTTTAAATCCTATCTTACTGATAGGATGCAGTGTGTCTCTCTATGTCAGGGGTCGGGAACCTTTTTGGCAGAGAGAGCCAAGAAGGCAAATATTTTAAAATGTATTTCTGTAAGAGCCATGTAATATTTTTTTTAACACTGAACACAACTAAATGTTTGCATTTTTAAGTAAGACCAACATTTCTAGAGTATAATAAGTAAATAAATAAACAAATAAAATTGTTATTCTAAAGTGAACTGTGGAGGGGGCGTGGCCTGCGGGCCTGCAGCGAAGCGGAGTGTTGCCAGGATCGGCCTCGAAATCAGCGACAGGTGCGTAGATGAACCACCTGGGCCTTGTTATCTAATCACCTGTCGCTATGTTATAAGCAGCAGCCAGGAGGAGAGACGGGGTTGGGGCTGGAGCCAGAGTGTAAGCGAGAACAAAAGAGAAAAAGACAAATGCTAGAAAGCAACTGAGAGACTTATTTAAATATAAAACAATATTGTAACCCTGAAACAGGCTCTCATGTCGGTGGTCGGTGGTCTGAAGAACCCCCAGGAGGGCAATCCCCACACTAACCAATAATAAATAAATAACTTCTTACCATTAACGCAACTTCTTGAACAGGTGTGGTAGAAAAACGGATGGATGGATTAAAAAAGCACGAGAATGTTTTATATTTTGAACATTATGTTTAACACTGTGATCACAAGTGGAATTATTCATTACTTATCTTGTCAAGCGATGTCAGCTCAGATTAACCTGAAAGCCAGATGCAGTCATCAAAAGAGCCACATCTGGCTCTAGAGCCATAGGTTCCCCACAGGGTTCGGTTCTTGGCCCTGCACTTTTTAGAATCTACATGCTGCCGCTAGGTGACATCGCAAGCAAATACGGTGTTAGCTTTTACTGTCATGCTGATCATAACAACACACAATGAATGTCCAGCAACTTTTTGCAACTCAACGCTAAGAAAAAAGAATTGCTGATCATCGGTCCTGCTAGACACTGACACTTATTTAATAACACCACCTTAACATTTGACAACCAAACAATTATACAAAGCGACTTTGTAAAGAATCTGGGTATCATCTTCGACCCAAATCTCTCATTTGAGTCACACATTAAGAGTGTTACTAAAACAGCCTTCTTTTATCTCCGTAATTAGAGAATGTTGCACCACGGTACTATTATTGTGACACACACGCAAACAGGAAGTGGATGACGTGTTGAAGTTATGCCAGACGGCACTTAGGAATACATTGATAACATGTTTTGTTATTGTATTTCACTGCTATAATTTATTAAAGCAACGTGAACAAATGGAAGATCGTTCTTATTTATAACAAAACATGGACTTTATCAAACGGAGTTTGCCGACATCGGAATGCAAACAACGCATGAGCGAGCGGCGAATGCATTCACGCCATTGACCGAAGAGTGAGTGAGTCATCAAAACAAAGAAGGTGAAACGCAAACCAGTAAAACCAACAATGGAGGTACGTTGCCCTATCGCAAACTGTGAATACACGACTCGGCACGAAGAGGCGGCAGTGGTGGCGGCGATGCTGAACATCCATGCGACCACACACACTGCAGCCCCCAGGGAGCCACACATGAATGCTAAGGTAGAGAAGCTCAAGCGACCCTCCATCGCGTTGGCGGGAACGGCTGAGACGTGGTCATATTTCTTAACCCGCTGGGACGAATACAAAAGAGGAACCAAATTAACCGGTTCTGACGTAGTCACGCAGCTACTCGAGTGCTGCGAGGAGGAGCTAAGAAAAGACCTCACTCACGCAGCTGGCAAAAGCCTCGTGGATAGTGATGAAAGGATGTTCTTTTGGCTATGAAAGCACTCGCCGTCCGTGCAGAAAACATCATGGTGGCCAGGGTGGCACTATCCAACATGCGGCAGGGACACGAGGAGCCCATCAGGTCATTCCACGCTCGTTTAAAGGGGCAGGCTGGCACATGCAAATACGAACTGAAATGCACAAAAGAGGACTGTGGCCAAATGAATGATGTCACAGAGGAAATACTGCGTGATGTGATCGCTCGGGGCATAGCAGACCAAGAGATACAGCTGGATTTATTGGGCGGGAAAAATCTAAATATGCCATTAAAAGACATGGTAGAGTACATTGAAGCTAAAGAATCAGGGAAGCGCTCAGCCTCACGCCTGCTTGACACCCAAAATACAGACTCGATCAGCAGTTCATATCGGCGAGGGAAACAGCAAGACGTCCGCAGCAAAGGGGGCCAAAGGGCAGAATAAACTAAAACGAAACCTGAGGAGCCCTGTGTCTATTGTGGTGGAACAGGTCATGGCAAGACACCGCAGTGGCGCGTCCGGCGCGCTGAATGCCCTGCATATGGCAAGACGTGCAAGAAATGCAATCGGCAAAATCACCTCGACAGAGTCTCTCTGGGCGGCCGCCCATCCAGACCCCCACCAGAAGAGGCTGATGGGGCGCACGAGGAACAACAGACAGCAGCGCACGTAGAACTGTGCACACTCACAATGGACAGCGTCCACGACAAGATCTGCACACTGCCCTTGGCCCACCACCTTTATGATGATATGTGCGACAAGTGGACGAAACGCCCATCCAACCCACAGCCATACATCTGCCTCACCCTCGCCATCGAGCGTGAAGATTACAAAGCGCTGGGACTCGACCTTCTAAAGCACACCCGTGCTGCAACCCTACCCGCCATGGCTGACACAGGGTGCCAGAGCTGTCTGATCGGCGTCAAGGTCGCCCAGCAACTAGGTCTGAGCACAGACGACCTCATCCCTGTATCAATGACCATGAGAGCCGCGAACAATGAAGGTATACGCATCCTTGGGGCCGCCATCATCAGATTCGCCGGCAGCAGCAGCGACGCCCGGAGGCTGGAAACGCGCCAGATCGCATATGTGACTGACACCTCAGACCGCATATTTCTGTCTCGCACAGCCTGCGTGGATCTCGGCATGATATCTGACAAGTTCCCAACTCTGGGTGAGGTCAACCTGGCGACCTCGGAGCCATGTAACTGTCCCCGACGCGCAGAGTCTCCAGTCACACCTACTACGCTCCCCATGCCAGCTACAGAGGCCAACAGGGAGGCGCTACGGGCGCACCTCCTGAAGCTGTATGCTCAGAGTACGTTTAACACATGCCCTCACCAGCCCCTGCCCAGGATGTCTGGCCCACCACTTTGCCTCATGCTCGATAACGATGCAACGCCAGTGGCCCACCACATACCCATCCCAGTAGCCATACACTGGCAGAGCGAGGTGAAGGCTGGCCTCGACCAAGACGTTCGTCTTGGCGTACTGGAGGAGGTGCCGGTTGGCACACCGGTAACATGGTGTCACCGCATGGTAATATGTGCAAAAAAGAACGGCAAGCCACGGCGCACAGTTGACTTCCAAGCCCTGAACAAACATGCTGTTCGTGAAACTCACCACACACAGTCCCCCTTCCACCAGGCGAGGCAGGTGCCCAGTGGCATGTACAATACTGTATTCGACGCCTGGAATGGCTACCACAGCGTCCCATTACACGAGGATGATCGCCACAAGACAACGTTCATCACCCCATGGGGGAGGTACCGATACCTCTCAGCCCCGCAGGGATACATAGCGTCAGGAGACGGCTACTCACGGCGATATGACGAGGTAGTCACGGACATTGGTAACAAAACCAAGTGTGTGGACGACACGTTACTGTGGGCTGACGACGTTGAAAAAGCCTACTTCCAGGCCGTGCGATGGCTCGACGTCTGCGGCAGGAATGGCATCATCCTCAACCCTGAGAAGTTCGTATTCGCCTCTCCCACAGTGGACTTTGCCGGCTTCACCATCACCATGACCGACGTACGGCCATGCAGTCGTTACCTGGACGCAATCAGAGACTTTCCCTGGCCACGAAACATCACCGACGTCAGGTCATGGTTCGGCCTTGTCAACCAGGTGGCTTATGCCTTCAGTATGGCCGAGCGCATGCAACCGTTCCGGAAGCTCTTGCAGCATGGCGTGCGCTTCGAGTGGTCCCCGGAGCTGGAGGAGGTCTTCCGCGAGTCCAAGGCGACGATCGTCCAGGAGATCGAGCGAGGCGTCCGCATCTTTGACAAATTTAAGCCCACATGCCTCGCGACGGACTGGTCAAAGGAAGGGGTCGGCTTCTGGTTATTCCAAAAGCATTGTTTATGCCTCCCAGTCAAACCCTTCTGTTGCACTAATGGCTGGAAGGTGACCCTAGTTGGCAGCCGATTTACCCACGCAGCTGAGTCCAGATACGCTCCCATAGAAGGCGAGGCGCTGGCAGTCGCCGACGCCTTGGATAAATCACGATACTTCGTGCTGGGCTGCAAAGACCTCATCATAGCAGTGGACCACAAGCCCTTCCTCAAACTCCTTGGCGACAGGGCGCTGGACGACATACCCAACCCCCGCCTCAGGAACCTCAAGGAAAAGACCCTGCGTTACCGCTTCCGCATGATACATATACCAGGCATGAAGAACAGAGCCTCTGACGCGATGTCACGCAGACCAGTTGGCACTCGGAACCCATCACCCATGGTCTTGCCGGACGACAGTGTCGCCATGATGGGCCACCTTCCACACAGCACACACACCGACATCCTGTCCCTCATACGACAGACAGGGACTGCAGACAATGGCGATGAGGATGACAACGGTGATGACGAGAGTGGCGACCTGACCTGGTGCACTGCAGGACTCGAGTCACTACGGTCCGTGACATGGGACCGCGTCAGAGAGGCTACCAGCAGCGATGACGACATGCGCGCGCTGGAGGAGATAGCGATGGACGGCTTCCCGGAGTCCAGGACAGAGATGCCCACGCGATCCGTGGCTTCTACCAGTACCGCGAGGACATCACTTCGATGGACGGTGTAGTGCTGTACGGGGACAGAGTAGTGATACCACCCTCCCTCCGTGACGAAGTACTCGACGCCCTACACGCCGCTCACCAGGGCGTCTCCATGATGACTGCCCGTGCGGAATCGTCTGTGTTCTGGCCAGGTATGACGGCCGACATCCTCACAACCCGGGCTAACTGTGAACACTGCAACCGTATGGCACCTTCTCAGCCTGCGGCGCCACCAATTCCCCCCATTTTACCTGTGTACCCCTTCCAAGCTATATGCGCAGACTTCTTCGTCCATAGGGGTATACACTACCTAGTAATCGTAGACCGGTACTCCAACTGGCCACTCATATCCAGGTCGACTGGCGGCGCAGCAGACCTCATATGCCACCTGCGCCGAGCCTTTGCCACGTATGGGACGCCTGAGGAGCTAGCATCTGACGGTGGACCGGAATTCACCTCTGCCGACACCAGATCCTTTCTATGCAGATGGGGCGTGCACCACTGCCTTTCGTCTGTAGCCTTCCCCTCACAGCAACTGCCGCGCGGAAATCGGCGTTAAGACTATGAAGCGGCTGATCACGGACAACACTGGCCCGAAGGGGGAGCTGGACACTGACTCTGTGCAGAGGGCGATACTACACTACCGCAACACGCCCGACCCTGTCACAAAGCTCTCCCCTGCCATGTGCATCTTTGGCCGGCCCATACGGGACTTCATCCCGATCCCGCCCGGGAGGTACAGGCCCCATGCAACATGGCGTCAGACACTGACGCTGAGAGAGGAGGCCCTCCGCAAACGCCACATCCGTACAGCCGACAGTTGGGCGGAGCACACTAAGCGCCTGCCACCCCTCAAAGTGGGGGATCACGTACGCGTGCAGAACCAAACAGGGCCTCATCCCAACAAGTGGGACAGGACTGGCCGTGTCGTTGAGGTGCGCCAGCATGACCAGTACGTCGTCAAGATTGATGGGTCGGGCAGGGTCTCCCCTCGGAACCGGAGATTCCTGCGCAAGTTCCTTCCTGTCCACGATGAACTGCCCACCCCCCGATCCATTCATGACGACCTGGCAACCCATACTGGCATCCCGCCATCTGTTGCACTGCCTCTGCTGCCTGACCCCCTGAGTAGTTTGGCGTTACCTGCAAAGGTGTCGAAACCCCCTGTATCAGCCCACCCTGCCACCTGCCCGGCCTCCCATGGACCCTTCCCAACTCACTGAGAGGTCCACCGCGCCTGCGACCCCAGATCGCAGTACCCCCGCCAGGCCGTCGCCTGCTCCTGCGGCCCCATCGACTGCCCCTCCCCAGTCGCCCGCTACACCATCAGCCGTGGGCCTGCGCCGGTCCACCAGGAAGCCCGGCACGCCTGCCTGGCATAAAGACTATGAAATAGAGTAACATTTAAGGGGTTTGTGGGTGGTGAATTTTAGTTCTATGTTCCGCATCACCTTTTTTTATGTTCTCATTAATGATTATCACATCATCTCTGCTTATTATTACTTTTCAGCCTTGGTTTACATATGTTAAAGGCTCAGGGGGAGATAGAGAATGTTGCACCACGGTACTATTATTGTGACACACACGCAAACAGGAAGTGGATGACGTGTTGAAGTTATGCCAGACGGCACTTAGGAATACATTGATAACATGTTTTGTTATTGTATTTCACTGCTATAATTTATTAAAGCAACGTGAACAAATGGAAGATCGTTCTTATTTAGTAATATTACTAAAATTAACTCGATTTTGTCCACCGCTGACTCTGAGATCATTATTCATGCGTTCGTTAGGTCTCGTCTTGATTAATGTAACATATTATTTTCAGGTCTCCCTATATCTAGCATTAAAGTGGAACATTATCACCAGACCTATTTAAGCGTCAATATATACCTTGATGTTGCAGAAAAAAGACCATATATTTTTTCAACCGATTTCCGAACTCTAATTGGGTGAATTTTGGCGAATTAAACGCCTTTTTATTTATCACTCTCGGAGCGATGACGTCAGTACGTGACGTTGTCTAGGTAAGAAAGCCGCCATTTTCATTTTCGCAAACACATTACAAACACCGGGTCTCAGCTCTGTTAGTTTCCGTTTTTTCGACTATTTTTTGTAATCTTGGAGACATCATGCCTCGTCGGTGTGTTGTCGGAGGGTGTAACAACACTAACAGGGAGGGATTCAAGTTGCACCACTGGCCCGAAGATGCGAAAGTGGCAAGAAATCTGCCGCCAGACCCCCATTGAATGTGCCGGAGTGTCTGCACATTTTACCGGCGATGCTAAGGCAGACATGGCACAGAGATGTATGGATAACCTGCAGATGCCTTTGCAACGATGAAGTCAACGAAATCACAAAGGTGAGTTTTGTTGATGTTGACTTATGTGCTAATCAGACACATTTGGTCGCGGCGTGACTGCCAGCTAAACGATGCTAACATGCTATTTAGGCTATAGCTGTATGTACATTTGAAATAATATTACGTTTCCTTCCACCCACATTTAATGCGAAAAAAACACCAATCGACGGATTTAAGTTGCTCCAGTGTCACAAGATGCGAAAGTCCTGATCGTTTGGTCCGCACATTTTACCGGCGATGCTAACGCTATGGCTATGAATAGCGTCAATAGCTATTCGCTCAATAGCTTCAGTTTCTTCTTCAATACTTTCATACTCCAATCATCCATTTCAAAACATGCGTAATCTGTTGAATCGCTTAAGCCGCTGAAATCCGAGTCTGAATCCGAGCTAATGTCGCTATATCTTGCTGTGCTATTCGCCATTGTTTGTTTACATTGGCAGCACTGTATGACGTCACAGGGAAATGAACAGTGGCTTCGAGAGAGCGAAAATAAGGCACTTTAAAGCTTTTTTTAGGGATATTCTGGCACCGGTAAAATTTAGAAAAAAACTTCAAAAAATACAACAAGCCACTGGAAACTGATTTTTATTGTTTTTAACCTTTTTGAAATTGTGATAATGTTCCCCTTTTAAAGATTACAGTTGCTACAAAATGTGGCTGCTAGACTTTAGAAAAGGACAAGAAAGTTTGATTATATTACACCTATACTGGGTCACGAGCACTGGCTACCTGTGCACTTAAGATGCGATTTTAAGGTTTTACTACTTACGTATATAATACTAAACGTCCGATCTTGCTGATTGTATTGTACCATATGACCCGGTCCAAAAATCTTTGGCCTATTCTTGATTCGCAGAGTGTTCTCTCCAGCGTTTTTTATTCGGGGTCCAGTACTCTGGAATGCCCTACCGGTAACAGTTGGACACGATACCTCAGTAGAAGCATTTAAGTCCCAAATCTGCAGTCCCACCAAGGTTTCCCAGTCAGTAAGTGTCATTCATTAAATTAGTACAATTTCTCAAATAGCTTAGCTCTGAACAAGCTTCCTACCGCCCATGGAAACGCCTTAACGCCATTAAAGTTAGTCTAAGTCTAAGTCTACCATGAATTGATTAACATGGACCCCGACTTAAAGAATTCGAAAAACTTATTTGGGTGTTATCATTTTGTGGTCAATTGTACGGAATATGTACTGAACTGTGCAATCTACTAATAAAAGTATTAATCAATCAATCAATCAATCAATCAATCTGATCGTGTTTGTTTTTGAAAAGTCGGACTAATACATCTGGATAATTGGATTGGGAACCAGATCCCTTGAGGGGGTGTGTGCAGCCGGAGATGACCCTTTCGTATCACGCATGCACCAGTCTCAACGCGCGGGATTCAACCCGGAATTGGATACCATTCAATAAAAACATTAGCAAAAGATTGTTCATTTCCTTCACAAATTAAAAGAACAGATCAGTTTGAAGTACATCGATGGTGATGGAAAAGAAACAGAGATTTATTTAAGAAGGTATCTTAAAAAATGTAAAATACCGGTTTAATTCGGACTCCCGAGTGAGATGTTAGATTATTAAGCAGGTATATTAAAGGCAAAATATTAAAGCGTACACAAACCTCTTCACGCTGCATTTGTGCACTCCCAACTAATTAACAATAAGTCTGTATTCCACACAACTGGCAAGATAGTCCAAAACATTGCAAACTTCATCTGGGGCACGTACGGTTTTTCGGATTTAACACTCTTATCAATCCACAGAGTCTTTTAAATTAACTTTGAGACATTCAAAACTTTTGTTTTTATGATCCCCCGTCCGAAAATTCCTTGGAAAAAACTCTTCCTTTGCTTTGGACCTGCATCCACTCCGATACATTCTTGGTAGTAGCGTCATGTTCGTAGCGCAATCTAAGATAATTTATTGATGCAGTCTGCCATTTAACATCCATCTATCCATTTTCTACCGCTTATTCCACTTTGGGGTCGCGGTGGGGCTGGTGCCTATCTCAGCTACAATCGGGCGAAAGGCGGCATACACCCTGGACAAGTCGCCACCCCATCGCAGGGCCAACACAGATAGACAACATTCACACTCACATTCACACACTAGGGCCAATTTAGTGTTGTCAATCAACCTATCCCCAGGTGCATGTCTTTGGAAGTGGGAGGAAGCCGGATTACCCGGAGGGAACCCACGCATTCATGGGGAGGACATGCAAACTCCACACAGTAATATCCTGAGCCCGGGATTGAACCCTGACTACTCAGGACCTTGGTATTGTGAGGCAGACGCACTAACCCCTCGGCCACCGTGAAACCGCTATTTAACATTAGCATAGCAATTAGAGATGTAATATTTGTAATCTGTCATCAAAAACAAAGATAGGCAACATTCAGAAAAAAGTGCAGTTCCACTTCAAAGCTAGATTATTGTGTTGTATCATTTGTATTCGTTGTGGCTTTTGTTGTAGCTGACCTTTCTCAACTACCATGGCTATCCGACATTTTTGTTTTGATGAACGTTTACGTCCTTATTTTTTGGAGTGATAAACTTCATATAAAGTCTGCCGTTCTTAAATCAAATGTTTTCCTTTTTCGAGTATCGATAAATGGATCAATTCCCTTTTAAATCGGTATTGGATCGATACCTATCTTACGGAAGGCCAATTTGATGAGTACAGATCGATATACTTCAAATTTAGGAATATAAACCGGTCTATGGATGTATCCATCAATCGTTAAGTTATTCTCTTTTAAAAGAACTTACTGCTTCCACAATTCTCACCCAATTTGAAACATTCCAAAATCAAAATGCTCTTTGCTAATGTTAGTCCAATGCAAAAAGCTACAATGTTAACTTTTTTTTAGCTAAATTTGCTGGCAAACACCTCAGAGTCATACATTTTTTTTACTTAATGCATGCTAACGGTAACATGTTCTGCTATTGTTAGCTACATTCCAACTTTTTTTTTTTTAGCTAAATTAGCAGACAAACACCTCGTAGTCAGTCATTTCAACTATAAACATGCTAACTGTATCTGCTAACATTAGCAATGTTCTAGCTTTTTCAGCTAACTTTTCAAGCCTTCACCTCAGAGTCTCTTCTTCTCAAACTTGACGCATGCTAACCGTTAGTATTTCAGTTCAGTTTAACCTTTTCAGCATTAACACATATTCCCGTGTTTACTTCATACGCGAATATGTCATCCAAAAGTGAGGTAACGACACACTATTTCATAATGTTGACATTGTTGTGAAGGTAACTCCCAATCAAGATCCATCTCCTTCCGGTTCTCGGGTCAGAAATAGCGTGTGTATCCTCTTCCACTTTAGTTTACCAAAGCACATGTCGCTGACCTAAGCAGATGTGGTCTAGTTGACAAAGTTCTGTGTTGCTCAAACAGCCCAGCACCTTCCCAGACAGAAGAACTTCTTGGTCGAAGTCGATAGTGGCTTTCTGGACCCCTCAGAGTGGCGTTCACTTCTGCTACCAAGTCAGCTGTCCTAGAAGCAAAAAGGAATTTTTTTAACGAGAACTTTATATTTATTCAACAAAACAGTGTAGTCCCGGTACCGGTATCAAAATTATTTGGACTAGCCATAACTCCCTTCTTATCTCTCCCTGTCCGGCAGAAGAACAGATATGAAGATTCGCTCTGAATGAGGGGGGGTGAGTATCCAATCACATAAAACTCGTCAGTACTCACAAAGAAGGAGAGCAACATGTTGATTAGGTGGGCAGATATATATTTGCAAGGCCATTTTCAAAAAGGATACTTATGAGAAACTACATATTGTGAAAAGATGTCAGCGATGAAATGGGGAAAGGTCCGCCATTTCCACTCAAATTAACTGACTCTAAGGGGCTATATACGACATCGAATGGGTGCCACAAAATGTGAGTTCAAATATTTTATTTCTTTTTTTCTTCACGTTTAATATGTTTTTTGCAATTTTAATTTTGACAGTACCACAGAAGCTATGTTTTAATTGCTGATGTGAGTTAATTGATTTTTAAATGCACCAGAAAATAACCCGTTTTGTACACTTTTGATGTGTTTAATGCACAATAGTGCGTAAATGTGTTTCTGTATAGTATTTCTGCAGAAATAAAGTTAAAAAAGTTTAAGAACCAATGATTGTCACATACACACTAAGTAGGGCGAAATTATTCTCTGCATTGAACCCTGCATTTAACTCATCACCCTTGATATGTCATGTGGTGACATAAAGTATGGTATTTTGAGAGGTAATCATTGAAGTCGGACATCACTGAAGGCCAAGGTGGGAAACGAGCGGCCCGCCAATGGGTGCTTTCAAATAAACTTTAAAGAGGCCTTTTCTTTTATACTTCATATTTTAGTCCACTACCTTTACAGTAATTTTAGCCAACTGTAATGTGATATAATTTTGTTGACTAAAACTCATCTAAAACTAAATACATTTAGATGACTGAGATTTGACTAAAACTAAAATAAATGTTTGACAAAGGCTTATAATTATAACCAAATTAAAAACTGCTGTCAAAATTAACACTGGTTTCCTAAAAGTCAGTCAATGGCCAAATCGTACAAAAAGTGAGGCATAAAAAACGCAGTGGTAATGCTGTAGGTAATAGATACTGCTGTGCTTCCATTACCTTTTCTTTTCGTGTGATCCTGCGATCTGTGATCTCTCCACCCGTCGTATTCTGAGAGTGGCCGCTGCATTGTACCAAAACTGTCCGCCGCTTTTTATCTTCCAGGTTTTCCCACAAGGCAAAAGTTATGTTTTTATAGTTCTCTCTGGGAGTCCGGTGTTTCGTTTTGGGAAAGGTGTGGGAGCCAATGTTGGTGGCCCCCCAGCCGTGTTCAGACCACACAGGTTCAGTCTGAGTGGCTTGGCTGATGGTGGCCCTCTGCAGACGGACGGAGATCCTCTGGGCCGAGCCGGTCATCAGGGTGATGCTTTTGGTACCCTGAGTCGGACTTGCTGATGTGACACCAGGGAACTCGAACACCTCGTCCTTGTCTGGAGGAAGTGAAGAGGATTACTGAGGAATCAATAGCAATATAGTAAGACTGCATATTGATCGACTACCACTGAAAAATATGGCGGTTCATTCAAGATGGCTGACCGGTATCGGTGTGCAGCGAGGGGCTGGTGGGCAGTGAACTGTGTGTCCGTCTGTCAGGGGTCACACATCCCAAAGAACCAGAACGCAGCAGCTTCCTGCAAGCCAGAACTAGTAGCTCCCTGCACTGTTTATGGCAGTTGACGCCACAGTCTGAGAAGTCAAAGCACACCAGCTGAAATTCAGGATGACAACTGATTGCATCATTCATTATACAACAGATCGGGACAAAGAACCACTTTATTACCCTACAGGATTTTTGCTATGTGACGATTGCGACAATTCAGACAAATCCAACCATTCGCCTTAAAGTATAGCCTTGGACAGCTATTTTCGTCTATCCTGTGTGAGCTCTGACCTTACCCAGCATTAGTGAAGTAGTGCGTGTGCTTAGCAGGTTACAAGTATTGTTGCTGTGAAAGTTTCCGGTGCCTGAAACTGCCATTTTTTAACAAAAGTAAAATAAATAAAGCCTGTGTGCTGCAACACAAAGCTATGGCGGCTATTTTATGACTCAACTAAAGTCTGTAAACCCGCTGGTTTGAGCCAACAAAAGAGATCAGATCGACCCTAAGTACGGTTCAGGTCTTAAGATACCACCAGCTGTTATAGGTAATATTGGGGGCTCGTCCGGGATTCATATCGTAAAATGTTTTGTTTAATGTGGGAAAAGACGTGGCAGGATGCAGAGCAGTTGAGAAGTATTGTCGCTGTGAAAGTCTCCAATGCCTAAAACTGCCATGTCTAAAAATAAAAAATAAAATACAGTTTGCATACAGCAAGACAAAACTTTGTTATCTCTTTCAAGAATGAAGTCTGGGAACTTGCGGTGTTGCTTAATAACTCAGTGAGGCAACAAAGGGGGTCAGTTCTTCCCTAAGTATGGTTCGGGTCCTAAAATACTGGCCAGCAAGAAAAGGTAACAATCTGGCAAATTTGTCCAGACTGTGCAATTTCCTAGCACAATTTTTTCCACAATCCTCAAAATTTACAATTTCTGCGACAACAAAACTCAAAAAGTGAAGCGTTGTTAATACTTTCCGAATGCACTGTAAATATGTACGTTTCATTTATGTTGACAACACATGTCAACATGAGTCAGTCAATCTATGTTTATGTCGGTGCCCATTGAACAGGCTGGCGGATATCAACATAAGAGGTTGTCGACACAATTGAATCGAAACAAAAACTAGCCCTTACTTGCATATTTACTTGTGACAAGCGGTTCTATGTTGACATCGACCCCAAGGATACACATGGCATTTTGGGGGGGGGCCTCTAAAACAACTTCAAAACCCTCTATCAATGTTTTATATACATACTCAAGTCTATATATAATGTAGTAACAAACATGTTCTTAACAATATCTAATATGTATGATATTTACCTTATTTTGGTCATTTTAATTAATAGTGTGCCTTCCTTCTCTGGTACATTTACTTTCATTTCCATAGCGGCGCACTTCCGACTTCAACCAGTGAGTGTGTTGTAATCATGGCAGCTTGGTAACAGACAACGAAAACGACTACTTTTGGACATCAACAACCCTTTTTGTTTTTAATCTGAATATGCAAATGGAGGGTGAACCATTGCTTATAGAGGCAAGCACAAAGAAGAGGGTGAAACATTGGAGCAGACAGAAGCCCAGAGAGAAAGAGAGAAAGAGAGAGAGAGAGAGAGAGAGAGAGAGAGGTGTGATTTGGTCACGCTGCAAATCTGGAACTTTTGAGCCAAGCTTTGCCTTTATCAACTGGAATCGTCCCCGGCCAGCTTAAGGAAATGTACAAATGTTCATCGACTATTGTTCATAAAACATGCAGCACATTACCGTACACTTCAGTGCATATGCTGAGCGAATACTTTACAGCATACTTGCCAACCTTGAGACCTCTGATTTCGGGAGGTGGGGGTGGGGGACGTGGTGGGGGGTGAGGCGGAGGCGTGGTTGGGGCGGGGTGCGTGGTTTAGAGGGGGGTAGTATAATTCACCAACGCGAGTATTTCATATATAATTTTTGTATATATATATATATATATATATATATATATATATATATATATATATATATATATATATGTGTGTGTGTGTGTGTGTGTGTATGAAATACTTTACTTTCAGTGAATTCTAGCTATATATATTTATTTTATTGTATATATAAATAAAATAATTACTTGAATTTCCGACAGCACTTATCAAATACACAGTAATAAAACACAGTTGTTCCACTAACTGTACTGTGCTTGCTAGTTACTAAAAAACAACAACAACAACAACAACACTTACCTTTCACTATTTGAGTAACTTTTGTTCTGCCATTTGCGTATTGGCGAGCGATCTCCGAATCCGGGAACATAACCTTCACGGATTTGTTGTAGACATCCGCAAATGAGAACGGGATGTTGCTTCCAGCTATCAGCATAGCCATCTTTGTCTCAGCATAAGATACACCATCGGGTCTTCATTTTGCGAGGTGGCCCATAATACTGGGTTGTGAACGATGCTGCGCTGTGGACGCTTTGTGCTTCGCTGACCATTCATGGCTGAGTATATTCGTTCACCGTGTTCAATGGAGAAGTCTGTTCGACAAAATTTACAGGCAACATACCTCTTCCCCTTCGAACTCTCCTGGATAAACTGAAATTCTTGTTTCCATTCGTTTTGGAACTTCCAAGCGTATTTTTTAATTTTGCTCGTTGACGGTGTAATATATTGGGTTGGAGTCAATAACCAGGCGACGTGATGAAGTTACGTCTCTTTACTGTGGGCTTCTGAACAGACTCCCTAAAACATATGTTCCTTGACTGCACTTAAATGTAGTATATATGTAGAATATATTTATATTATTCATATATTATATATTGTATATATAATATATTATATATATTATATTATTTATTATTATCATTGTTTATTGTGAGCGAACTGTGGTGCTGAATAGCTCCAAGGGATCGATAAAGTACTTTCTATTCTATTCTATGTACAGTAGATGGCAGTATTGTCCTGTTTAAGAGGGTCACAACATTGCTGAGTCTGTTCTCATGGAGCTTGAGGGAGCATGGCCTCCAGCTCTGACTGAATTTCGGGACAAAATTTGTCCCGGGAGGTTTTCGGGAGAGGCGCTGAATTTCGGGAGTCTCCCGGAAAATCGGGGAGGGTTGGCAAGTATGCTTTACAGATACTGTAATATGATTGTTCATATTTTCTAATCAGTACAAACTAAGACATGTCTCGTGCTGACGTAGAAGCTAGCTTATCTTTTGCCACAGTTAGCTTTTACGGCTAATACCGTAGCACACCGATGTGTTAGTACGCTAGAAAAAGGGTTCCTCCGTGTTCGCTCTTATGATAACAATTTCACTCCAATTTGGTTATTGTACAGGTTACAGAACGTAAATGAAGCATTGTTGACAATTTTTGAATACATTTTCAAAGTAATTTATCGGTAAAACTGATTGCTCCCATTGACTGCATTGCTAGCCATGTAGGACGAACCCATTTTTATACGTTGGAAAGCGAAAAAAACAAAAACCTTTAGTCTTCTTGTCTCTCATAAGTATTGTGAACAATAGGCACAATTCCAAAAACGCAATTCCCCTTTAAGTAGGCGCTTTTTGATAAAAAGAAGAACATGGTGGACCAGGACTTGATAATGTAGTTCACATTGAAAAGTGATTAACATAAACTGGTCCTAAGGGGAAATGAATGATGTATGCATAAAATAAAATACCTTTGCACTTGTAGCCTTGTTTGAGGAGCCCCCAGAGCTGCAGAAGAAGATCAAGAAAATCATATTTGTAAGATTCATGTTATGAATGGAATGTCACAGATATAATGAACTCCATTCATCCATCCATCCATTTTTCTACCGCTTGTCCCTTTTGGGGTTACGGGGGTCACTGGAGCCTGTCTCAGCTGCATTTGGCGGTAGGCGGGGTACACCCTGGACAAGTCACCACCTCATCACAGGTGGCACATAATCAACTCAATCAGGATTGTTTTTAATCTCAGGGCATTTAATCGATCGTAATTGGACTGTTTGGTTGGTTTTAGAGACGTGTCGCCGGTCATCTGAGTAGGTTTCATCGGTTCGTGCTCATAGACTTAGATTGATCAGATGTAGTACCACATATAACACTGTCCTTTCAACCATTCCCAAAAGACTCTGCTATTTAGCCTCCAACAAATAACAGGATTTCGAGAACATCCTGGTCACAGAAGGTGACCAGAATGCCATTTGTGCCATTTGTTTACAACTGCATGGAATGCTTACGCGGGGGATTCCGACTCTTTTAGACTGGTAGAAGTCGATCCACACAATACCTCAAGAATAACAAAAGGAAATTACACTTCATTGACTGTCATTGGCTTTGACAGTTAGGATTACTCGTTTGCATCAAAACAGTTGTTTTTCTCACTACGAAAGGGCGAAACCATCCTTGTCCAGACACACCCTCCGTTTTTTTGGGAATATAAATATTTGGGGTTTTGTCACTTGTCACTGGACTAGAGCTGACCAATCTAAGTCTATAAGCTCGAACTGATGAAGCCTACTCGAAGACAAACCGAACCATACTTGCTAACCTTGAGACCTCCGATTTCGGGTGGTGGGGGTGCGGGGTGGGAGGCGTGGTCGGGGGTTGAGCGCGGGGCTTCGTTGGGGGTGGGGCTTTGTTGGGAGCGTGGTTAATGGTCAAATATATATATATATATATATATATATATATATATATATATATATATATATATATATATATATATATATATATATATACATATATATATATATATATATATAAAAGAAATATTTGAATTTCAGTGTTCATTTATTCACACATACACACACACACATAACACTCATCTACTCATTGTTAAGTTAAGGGTTGAAATGTCCATCTTTGTTCTATTCTCTGTCACTATTTTTCTAACCACAGCTAGGCTCTCTGGCAGAGAAGTCTAGCAAAACTCCTAGCCATTATGGACAACACCTCCCACCCACTACACTCATACCTTGCGGAGAGAATGAGCACGTTCAGTGGAAGGCTCAGACTCCCAAAATGTAACACGGAACGACACAGAAGGTCCTTTATACCGACAGCCATCAGACTGTATAATGCATATGTTCCTTGACTGCACTTAAATGTAGAATATATGTGGAATTTATTTATATTATTTATATATTATATATATAATATATCATATATATTATATTATTTAATATTATCATTGTTTATTGTGAGCGAACTGTGGTGCTGAATTAAAAAAAGTACATTCTATTCTACATTCCATTATATTCTATGTACAGTAGATGGCAATATTTTCCTGTTTAAGAGTGTCACAAGTTCACAACATTGGAGCATACGGCAGACAAACTGCTTTACGGTAGACAAAAATATGACTGATGTTGTCGTGTGTCATTACCGGGCTGGGAGGACTTTAATGAAACTGCCTTACAATAAACCCACATAAGAAACCAAGAACTTGCCCTTGATCATTCTACAGTTATAATGTCATTGGGCAGGCTCGCTCTTTATACTCTGGGAAAGCGGGCGTGAAAACAGACTGTCGACACGTCACTCAGGTCCGCTTGGAGCTGGAGGGGGCGTGGCCCCCAGCTCCGCCTGAATTTCGGGAGATTTTCGGGAGAAAATTTGTCCCGGGAGGTTTTCAGGAGAGGCGCTGAATTTCGGGACTCTCCCGGAAAATCCGGGAGGGTTGGCAAGTATGAACCAAACAGTCCAGTTGCAATCGATTGAATGCCCTGAGATGACAAAGACCTGGATGAATGAGAACATCAATTGCCCAATGATTCTGTTTACCAATAACGACATGAAGGAACCATCAATGATTGCGCAACGGTTGTATCCACCGAATCAGTGCCAATTGCGTCCCCAGGATATATTAATATGCAGAATTAAATAAATGTCAAATTTAAAAAAATGTTTAGAAGTAAAATGTCCTGTAAATGATTGCATATTCATTCAATACAATTGGAAGTATGAATAATGGAAAAATAGCATTTGTTGTCAGTTGTTTCATTTCCAAAAATTTGACTTTACAATGAAATATAATAATTTTAATCCTTCATCTCGGTTATTTTTTTGTATAAACTTAAATTTATTTTTTCACATTTTTATAGTACTCCTTATCTTAACAATACCTAAGGTCTATTTCATTAAAAAAACACATTTTAGTTCAAATGTACACTTGAGTAGTGACTCTTTGTTACCCGAATAAATTACTCTCTCTGATTAAGTTGGAATATTAATATATGTGGAATAATATATAAGTTGGGATGGGTACACAATTTGGTGCCAGATTCCGCCAGTACTACTGGGTACCAATTCACGTAAAATCAAATGGTGTCATATTTCAATGTCTTTGTTGCACATGACGATACGTCCGGTGCATACTCAGCACCGGCTCAAGCACTCGGTGGCCAAACAAACGGATTTATAACAGACTGTCTCTAAGTAATTTTGTTTGTGCAAGCATGCCTGATAAGAGTTCAAAGATCATGACTGAAATGTGATGCTAATCTACATTGAACATGCCATATACATGCTACCGATTACAGATTTTACTTGTCGAATTCAACACCTCAAAATTTGTTAATAAAAACTCCAACTAAGATGCGCTGTACAATCAAACACCTGATGTGTAATAAGTGCAATACTTACAGTATAAACACTTTGTTGGGCTCAACAAATGACCAGACTGGTACATTCAAATTAATGGCAAATACTACTTCCTGACTACGGCAACACATCATAGTCTACCCACTACTACCATCTATTGTCTTGAAATTGCAACTGCATGCAAAGTCTACTATACAACACTTGCAAAGGACACTCATAATTGTAAAGAAACAAGATATCTCAACTAGACAGAAAAGGTATCACTGTAAGATGTTAAATACATTTTTGTAGATGTTTTTATTGAACAAATGTTTATCACGAGAACACACCAAATTACCGAAAATTGTTCCATGTTCCAGGAATTGGTACCTTATCTGTTCGAATGTGAAAGTACCCATCCCTAGTCACAAGTTAGGATATTTACAGCAAGCAAAATGATCAATGAAATGTCACTAATACCATGTAATTGCACTTGTGTTTGCGTGTAGAAAATAAATGAAAGAATGACCGTTTCAATGTACATACAAATCCAGTGCAATGTTCACAGAAGGTTGGTTTCAGAAATGTCATCTCCTGGAAGTTATGGACGAATCCCGGACCCATTTTACTCTGCAGCAACGGGTTCGCTCGAAGGAAATAAGCAATCATTTCATCTTTACTGATCAGTCCATCTCTGTGACAGGGAGGCAAGGAAAGAAAGCAAAAAAATAACATGAACAGAATATTTATCTCCACAGAAAAATGTCTGGTGTTATATACAAACAAGTATTTGATCCCCTGACGATCAGGGGAGAGGTAATCTGATAGGATATTACACCAAATCATATGTACTTAGTGTGAAAAGTTAGAAAATATTTGATCAAGGTTGTCAAGGCGTGGACAATGGTGTGGTTTGTTTTCCCCCTGGTGCAAAGCGATTGGAACGGACATGGCGTGAATAAAGACATATTTTAATTAATAACTCAAAAAAAGGTACAAACAAAAGGCGCTCACAGAGGAGGTACAAAAACTTGACTATGAAACCAAAACTTGCACTAAGGCAAAACTATGGTCATAAAACAAAACTTGCAAAGTATGGCGTGAATTAAGAAAACTTACTTGGACCGAGAAAAGAGTATGAAAAAAGCAGCATGGTTCATCAGCATGGATTACAAGGGTGTGTAGAGGGTGAGTAGAAGGTGTGTAGAAGGACATGTTTCCAGGTTGACTGTCTGGCAACTACAGGCTTAAATAGGTGCAGTGATGACAGGTGCGTGAGTCCAGACAAATCAGGTGCGTGGGTCGTGAACACATGGTGAAAACTGATGGGTTGGCATGGTGACAAAACAAACAATAGTGCCCAATGAATCCAAAACAAAACAGAACGTGACCTCGAAACAAGACAAAATTAAATGAGTCAAAAAGAAACATGGTATCTCTAAACAAGCCTCCTACAGCCCATGGACACACCTTAATCCAATCGTGTTCGTGTTTTTGAAAAGTCGGACTAACACACCTGGATTATGCGATTGGAAACCAGATTTCTCAAGTGAGTGTGTGCTGCCGGAGAGCACCCTTCGCATGCGCCAGTCTCAATGCCCAAAAACAAAGCAACAATTGTAATGAAGAGGAGACTTTTTATTTGCTCCACAAACTAAAATAACAGGACATTTTCAAGGGTACCTGCTGACTTGCGTTGACAATTACAGTGGTTGGCCGGAAGCAACCCCAACCTCAAAAGAGGATGCAAAATCAGTAATTAAATGGCTTTTTAATGACTTAATAGCCCGACATTGTTTCCCCAAAAAGATTAGGTCAGATAACGGCACCCATTTAAAAAAAAAAATTTTCACTTAGCCTTTGTCGAAAAGGCTCTCGGACTAGAACACAGGTTCGGTTCGGTGTACCATCCTCAGTCCCAAGGTATGGTCGAGAGAATGAACAAGAATTTAAAAAAATTGGCTAAAATCTGTGCACAGACAAAATTTAATTTGATTGACATGTTGCCATTAGCGTTAATGATAATTCGAATGTCCCTGAATAAAACTGTTTTTACGGCCTTTGAATTTTTCACCCTATGAACTGCATACAGGTCAGCCCTTCCCAGGACCAGCAGCTCCCCTGGAAGGAGGAATCAGCATTCGAGGATGACAGCTCGCCACTCCATATTCCCTTCTGCCCGCTGAGAGTGGGTCAAGACCAAGGTCATCAGGCACAAGTGGACGGAGCCCAGGTGGACTGGTCCCTTCAAAGCCGTGGAACGGACATCTCACGCCCTTCGACTGGCTGATCTCCAGCAGATGCCACTGCCGACATCGCCACATCACCTGCCCCACTCGACCCCCTAGCAGAACTTACACACAGAGTCTCACAGCCCAGAAGACGACGCAGAGAGAGATCTCCACCCGTTGAGCTGCCGTCTACCGTCGTGTAGCTCTACCACACCTGCTCAACTGCTGTATAGTATATCCAAAGCTATCATATATCCTTACTTGAGACCAATCTATGTACTCAATGTTATAGAACTTCTCTTACTTGTTTTCAGCATAACTACTGGTGTCGTTACAATAAATGAAAAGTTTGATGTTAATCCCCGTGTCGTTGCCTAAATTACCCTGATTTTGATAGACAGAAGGCAGGATGTTACACCCAGCAGTATTCCCTGACAGACTGGTACTTGGGCTTGTTCTAATGTCCTTGTGCCTCAGTCCTTCCTTCCTGACGACAGTGACTGACAAGTGTCTTAGAACACATGGCGGACTTGAAATAGACTGGATCAAGGGGGACAGCATGACTTACTTTTATGACCTGTGCAGTGTGATTGATTGCGAGGGACATAATAGCAATTACCGTGGTAGTAACCTCTATCTTTGTTACGACGCAACCCTGAACTACTGGTGTCGGAAGCAGAATACATACTCTGGGGGTGGTGCCCCTCGTGGAAGCAGGTAACCCACTACACAGGGCATTGTAATCCCACTGGCTCTTATTATTACATCAAAACTATTCGGGAAGGGATGACTTTCCAGAGGAATTTTGATTGTTCCCAGAACCCCCTCGCCCTTACAATTGCCAACGTGGGTGGCATGCCCAATTGGCCCAGTCCCTTCTATATTGTGTTGGGGGTTGACCAGACTGGTACAGACTCTAAAGGGATTATCAAAATTAATGTCCTTGAGAGGGCGTTAACTACGTCTGCCCCCTCTGTAGCACCTAAAGTGTAACTCCACCTCTGTGACGTTTCAAAGGCTCTCACATCTGTATATACTAATGACATCACCACTGAAGACCTCGTAGCTTTGACCCTCGGAGCAGGTGCAGGCAACCTGTTGCTCAGGTGGATGACTAGCATGGCCAAGAGCCAAAATATGGGTGACTGTGTTGCTTGTTCCGCTGGATGTCCCTTTTCCCCACACTTAACCCGCCCCTTTTAAGTTGACTGACACAAATGGCTCAAACTGTCCCATCTCCTTGTTTTCTGAACCTACGCCGCCAGGATGCTATTTGTTGGCTAGTGTGTACCCTCCTGTTGACAATTCCACCCGACTTCTTCCCTTTGTGGCCCAAAAGCTGAATTACACGTGTTTTCAATTCACAGGCCCATCTTCATCCCCCAACAAATTGGGTGACATTGATCCTTTCTGGTGCACCACACTGATAGATGGCTCCAAAATGGGCAATTGGCCATGGGCTGACTTATTCTGGTATTGTGGGGAGCATAGATTCTACATTAGAATCCTGACGTCAGCCGTTGGGCTTTGTGCTATGGTTAGACTGGTGACCCCACATACCCTAGTGGGTACCAAATTAACACCCCTTGGAACTCCATGTGGAGAGATGGAGCCGACAGCAGGCTCGGACAAACGATGGTCCGGCCCAAGATGGCGGCGAGAAGGCGGAGCATGCAGCGAAGCAGAGAGGCAGGGTGCACACGGAGCGACGCTGCAGCCAGCCGAGTCAGGTGCGTAAACTACACACCTGTTCTCAATCCCATCATCTTCTGCTGCAGCATAAAAGAGGCAAAGGAGGAACACCCGAGGAGAAGTGGGCGAGAAGACCATGGCGAACGACGAGCACGATCACGACGAGAGAGACCCGGAGCAAGATGAGCCCCCACTGCAGACGCAGCCACCGGACACCGAAAGGTGTGCCGCGACCAGCAGGAAGAGCCCGCGCACTAGAAAAGGGCGCGACCGAAGGGCCAGAGGACAAAAGGTTTATTGAAATAATAAACAAGTCAAACCTGCAATGATGCGTCATGTATCGATCAGCACTGCACCCCACACGATGACGGCAGGAAACTCGTCACACTCCTGTTTCAGCGGCCTCTTTAACTTCCCGCCGACGCCGTCATGTTCTATCTAGGAGGAGTGTAAGGAGCTCCTTTGATTTGATAAGAAACCCTGATGGTGTTTACTTTGATGCAATAGGGCAACCAAGAGGGTCCCCTCACAACATAAATTGTGGTGTGAATCCTGTGCAGGTTTCGAGAACCTTCCTATCATTGGTGCTATTTTCCCTGTGACTGCTACTAAAAATGTAGAACGCATTAACTATGTTTTTTATAATCTGTTGAGACTCACCAACCTGACTCGTGACGCTGTTGAGGAACTTGCTGAACAACTTGCCCCGACCTCCCTCATGGCCATCCAGAACCGCATAGCCCTTGACCGCATCCTAGCCAAGGAAGAAGGTGTGTGTGCAATGTTTGGTGACCAATGCTGTACCTTCATTCCTAACAACACCACCCCCGATGGCTCGGTTCAGAGGGCCTTAGAGGGCCTCCAAGCCCTGTCTAAGGAACTTACTGAAGTTTCCGGTGTCTCTGACCCCTTCAAAGATTGGCTCCAAGGCACCTCTGGCAGGTGGACTGACCTAATTAAGTCTGTCCTGGTCTCCATTGAAGTTTTCTTGGCCATCATAGCCTCATGCGGTTGCTTTATCGCCCCTTGTGCTAGGTTTCTCTTCACCCGCATCATTATTAGAGCCGTAGAAGGTCAACCCCACCCTGTTTCTAGGTTTGCTATGTCTCTGAAAGGGGTCAAGCAAAGCGGTGACTTTCGAGAATTGCTAGTTTCCTTCGCTGACCATGACGACTTTGACGTGGAGTCCCTCCATCTATCTCCCATGTAACTATGCTTTTATTTTAGTGGGAGCTTGCTAAAACTTTAATGTGGGGCAGGTGCTTTAGAAGTTTTGTAATTGTGTTAGAGATCTTTTGTAGAAGATCTGAAGGGGGGTTGACGGAGATAGATATCTACATACAGTATATCCATATTTAAAAGCCATTTATCTTGTTCCATAGTCATATTTGAAATAGCTATTGTTCCATCTTGTACTTTGTTTATCTTTTCTTTATCTCCTGACCGATGGTACACTGTAGACGACCTTGTGCTCGGAATGCAGGAACGGCGATACATCTTCTTCCTATCTCTTTCTGGCTCCAGCTGAGGAAGACGATAGATAAGTGTATTCGCTCTGTTAGGGAGGGGGGAGGGCGAGTGGCATAGGGAAAAAGGCAGACTTCCGTAGTATTGTCAGATCAACTTGGGCGATGCGATTTGAATGTGTTGTTCATAGATTGGTCTCCCAAAGCTTTGGAATAAAATGTCAAGATATGTAACTATTCTGTCTGGGATTCATTTAAAATCATCTTATGTGTCATCAAAAGAACTTGGGGGTGACCAGCAGCTTAAATTCCCAGAAAGAGGAACATCTGGTCCAAACGCAACAGGACCCACCACCTGCCGAAAAACAGGGAGAGACACTGGTAGAGATCTAAGGTCACTTGACTCCACGGGCTTCAGGCGGGGGACATGGAAGGCAGGATATGACTTTAAGGACGTGGAGACCTTGAGTTGAGCCATGACAGGAGTAACTATCCGCTCCACCTCATGCGCCAGCTTCTTTAATCCGCCTGACAGTGTAATGTCTTGGGACGATAACTAAACTTTTTGGTTTGTAGCCGGGGGCTCGTCTACGGTGGCGATTTTCCTGAGTTTGGTTACGTTTGGCTGTGTAGGATAGAGTGGAAGGGGTGTCACACCACACACGGTGCAGACAGCGCAGGACGGCAGGGAGGGAACAGTGGACGGCGTGGCTCGATTGGTAGAGCAGCCGTAACAGGCAGCCTGAAGGTTCCTGGTTCAATCCCCCGGCTTCTGTCATCCGTTGTGTCCTTGAACAAGACACTTCACCCTGTGTGAATGTCTGTATGAATGGGTGAATGTGGAAATAGTGTCAAAGCGCTTTGAGTACCCTGAAGGTAAGAAGGCGCTGTACAAGTATAACCCATTTACCATAACATTGGGCTTGTCCTCCTGGAAAAGATGGGAGACTGGAACTTATGTATCACATGAGAAGATGAGGATGTTACAGGCATACTCCACCCATTGGAGATAGACGGACCACAATAAAAGGATGCTGGTGAAAAACACACCTCAAAGGTTGTGATTGTGTTAGATTGTGGGTGGTACCCTGGTGGTAACTGGCTGCAGCCCACAACATTTTGCAGAAAGATCTTCATGTAGTTGACAAAAACTGAGGAATTCTGTCCCCCACATCTCTGGGGATCCCATGAAGTTTGGCAGTTTCTAGGGAGGGAGGGAGGAAGTCTACGGAGTGAATTTAAAGAATCTGCCCACAATAGTGTGGATGACAGAACAAACCTCTGGAGATTGGTAGTTCCGTGACAAAGTCCGGAACAATGGGAAGGAATGAGAAGAGGCCACAGCAACCTGCAGAAAATTGTTGGGAGGATTTGATCTAGGTACAGACAGAACGTGTAGCCACAAACCTCTTAGTGTCTGTATGAAATGGCAGAACCAAGGGCAGCTGGCCTTCCCTCTAGTAGGTGGTTGGCTGCCTGGTCGGAGGTACTCGTGGTACCCTTGGGTTGCAAAGGTGGGTTCCCTGACTGAGATTGCCTGACTCAGTGCTGGGTGAGGTAGAGTAGATGGTGGTCCTTCCTTAATCACGCTGCATCTCACACAGGGTCCTGGGTCTTGTTCCCCAACAAGGTGGCCCGTGACTGCAGACTTGGCTTCCCTGGATCGTGTTGGGCTACTTTCTGGGGGTCGGTGCATATCTCCAGCTCATGGATCCTGGGTCAATGAGCCTGTTTAGCTATGCATTAAGCAGTTTTTGTTGGGCTTGGTGTCTCCGCTGGGTGGGGCTCCCTTGCTAACAGTAGGGTTAGAAGGTACTCTGGTGTTTTGTTTCCAATCTTAACCCTAGTCCGTTTTTCGTATTTACTAGGTCTCAATTGAAACAATTTAATTCAAAATATCTTATAAATTGGGTTGGCCAACATTTTTAAATGCACCAAAACTGGCCTTCCCCCACACTCATTAGGTACATTTCAGACTTTTTTTGAGCACCTGGACTTTTACTGGTAAGTCAATTTTAGCGTACTTCGGGACCTTGGGACTTTTTGGAGGAAGACAGTCCTTTTGGGGCTACATTGTGACCATCAGGTCCGTTTAAGTCATCTATAAAATACCTTGCAGATCATGCAATAAAACTTACATTTGCGAGACAGGACAAACCTTCAGCAACCGGAAAAAAGAACACAAAAATTAATGCGGAAGGGAAAAAAAACAATTAAGCTACATCAAACCACTGCAGGAGGAACAATCACCTCATGGACTAAGATAAGGGAAAAGTTATTTAATCGGAGACAAATAAATACAATAGATCAATCAAGGAGGCTATGGAATTTAGGAAGCAGGGGCCAACACCATCAACAGGGATGAGGGGTGCATACAGGCTTCTGCACACCTGGGGCACTGTCCTTCACAATAAAGTTCTCCGACCCAGACAGCTGTTTTTAGACACGTCACACCAGGAAGCTACGGCAGCTCTGACGAAGGCTGAAGTGCCAGCCGAAACTGTCAGCAGGTAAGATCAGGTAACATCTCTTTCACAAAAAAACTGTTATCTGAACACAAAAAAATATTGCAGCTATTTAGTGGTCCTTTTCTGGGTCTGTTGACCTTTTTCAGTTAAAAGTAGATTGCTGGCTTATTTGTCCCCAATTCTTTTGGGGACAAATAAGTGACCCTAAAAGTTCCAGCCCCATTATATAAGTGATCCAACCCGTCCAAGAAACGTGTCTTTCCCTCACACCCCTGTGGGCTGTATTATGTCTTGGTGGTCTGGACCAAGCCTACTCGTCTAGTCCATCATTGGATCTACTTTGTGCCATAAAAGTTATAGTTGGTGTATTCTCCCTGTCTATGAAACTGTGTATGTTTATGTATCTGTGTGTGTAAATGTATATGTACATGTATATGTATACGTATATGTACTGCAGTGTTGTTAAAGAGGTATTCTCGGTGTGTTTCAGTACTTTAGAGAGTTTGTATCACTCACTGATCTTGGTCAAAGACGCAGAAGGAGTCCAGGAAGGGAAAGTTAGCAGCAACGTTCTCAAAGTCCTCTTGAGAAATATACCCATCGTGGTCGGGGTCATAATTCCTGAAGACAGACTTCCAGAAGAAAGGAAAGAAAAAGTGACTTTAGTCAGGTTTTAACCACACATAGAATAGTGTATATTTGTCCCACATGTGTACTCACATCAACCACCTTCCTAATGTGTTTATTGACAACAGAGGGGTCTGGTTTGGTCGTGACACCCAAGGCCCAGTCCAAGGGCACAAGGTTCTTGGTGGGAGTTGTTGGAGAAGTTGGCTAGAAGAGGACAAACACAGAGGGAAAAAAAACAGTAGTCTGAAAATAAATATTTAAGCAGCCCTGTCAACATTTACATGGTAAAATATGGGACATATACCAGGGAAATAGAGAGGGTTTTTTTTTTTTTTTCAGGAAAGGTAAAAATACGGGAATGACAAAGAAGGACAAGGAAGGACAAAGTCTTTGGGTCTGGTTAATACAGATTCTTAAGAGCACAAAGAGAAGATAGAACATAAAAGAACATTACAAGTAGGAATGTATGGATCAGCATTTTTGGTTCCTCAGATTAGATTAGATTTCGAGTTTCCATTACAACAAAGCAAGCATGTCTGATCGAAAACACTCACATTAAAGCTCCACTTTTCAAAATTTGCTAGCTTGGATATGCAATTTACATGCATTAGCATTAGGGCTGGGTATAAGCAAAAACTTCAACATACATTACGTATCACTTGAGTCATGATAGAGTATTGGGATTTTGTGATACAACAAGAAATTGCGGGATTCCACATAGTTCAACGATGAATGTAAAAAGCACCTTAAAATACAAGTTGTGTATATGTACAATAGATAACAGTAATAATTCATTGGACAAACTGAGTCAAAGCAGTCAAAAATAAATGTTGTAATTTAATGTAATTTTCCAGAAAGTCTATCAAGATTCTTGACATATAATTGTAAAAAAAAAAATCCTCTATCTCTACTTCTTAATTGTCCACTCTGGCAATGTCCACTCTGGTAATGTCTTGTTCAAGGTAGTAGTACAGTGACGGACTTAAAAATTAATAAATAAATATATGTTACGACATTAAAATTGACTTTCTTCCAACCCCTACTCCCAGGTACTGGCAAAGGATACCGTATCAGTTCGAATGTGGAAGGTACCAATCCCTAAATAAAGTTACAATAGCTTTGTATGATAAAAATGATTTAGAAATGTTCAATGATTATCAAGGACGGATTTGTCTTATTTGGTTGGTTTGGACTTACATGGACACTTACCAGTGATTTGGGGTTCCGTGGTTCTCTTAGCAACGACAACTCATAAATCTCGTCTTCTGTGTAGTAAAGGTCTAAAGAAAGCTGAACAAGAGAATATGTTAAGTAAAATAAGCAAAGATGTACGTATTTCTACATTAATCAGTCCCTCCAGGATTTTGCGTTTTTAATTTATTTATTGTTTTAGTCTAAAATGCATGAATTGGTGGCAGCTTTTTCAGAAAGTTGCCCAAAATGTGCAATGTTTTGAGGCTTTTCTTTTAAATAACATTGAATAAACCTGTGATTTTACGAATTTATTATGTTTGAAATGTTCCCTGTCACATAAACCTGAAAAAGCACAGGATTGCTACAAAAAGTGGAAAAAAAAACTAATACGGAATTGATGTTTTACTTGTTTTATAGCATTCTTAAAAGTAGATATTAGATAGCAGTAAAATCACATACTCATATAACTAAGCTGTTTTGATTAATTAAAACTACTACTACTCATAATTTGTTATAATTGCAGAAAGAAACACCACCAACGGCTTCCTTTTTGTTCGCTGTCTGCTCTGTTGTCCACAAGTTGAAGACATTGTCTGTGTTTGTTTTTACACTTTTTTTTTCATTCACAATCAAAACATGATGATGGATGGATTTTTTTCCAATGCATTGTAAATATTAAATACATTCGATCAAAAGTATGTATATATGTATTTATGTATATATATATATATATATATATATATATATATATATATATATACATATAAATACACACACACATATATATATATATATATATATATATATATATATATATATATATATATATACATATATATACACACACATATACATATGTATATAAACATATATACATTTATATACATAGATATTAGGGCTGCAAATCTTTGGGTGTCCAACGATTCCTCCAAACACGACGAGTTGAGTTTATACCAAAAAGTTCTAATTTGGTTTCATGTGACCACATGATATTCTCCCAATCCTCTGCTGTATCATCCATGTATCCATTTTGGTATAAACTCAACTCGTCGTGTTTGGAGGAAGAAGAATACTGAGTTGCATCCCAAGAACACCATACCTACTGTGAAGCATGGGGGTGGAAACATCATGCTTTGGGGCTGTTTTTCTGCTAAGGGGACAGGACGATTGATCCGTGTTAAGGAAAGAATGAATGGGGCCATGTATCGCGAGATTTTGAGCCAAAACCTCCTTCCATCAGTGAGAGCTTTGTATGCTTGACCAGATACTTATTTTCCACCATAATTTACAAGTAAATTCTTTAAAATTCCTACAATGTGAATTCCTGGATTTTTTTTTCACATTCTGTCCCTCACAGTTGAAGTGTACCTATGATTAAAATTACAGACCTCTGTCATCATTTTAAGTTGGAGAACTTGCACAATCGGTGGCTGACTAAATACTTTTTTGCCCCACTTTACAAACATACATAAGTTGGCGACTTATCCAGGGTGTATACCGCCTTCCGCCTGAATGCAACCCCAAAAGGGACAAGCGGTAAAAAATGTATATATATATATATATATATATATATATATATACATGTATATACTGCGATAGGGTGGTGACTTGTCCGGGGTGTACACCGCCTTCCGCCCGATATTAGGTGAGATAGGCACCAGCACCCCCCGCGACCCAAAGGGGAATAAGCAGTAGAAAATGGATGGATGGATATATATATGTGTATATATTAGGGGTGTAACGGTACACAAAAATTTCGGTTCGGTACGTACCCCGGTTTAGAGGTCACGGTTCGGTTCATTTTCGGTACAGTAAGAAAACAACAAAATATAAATGTTTTGGTTATTTATTTACCAAATTTGTAAACAATTGTTTTATCCTTTTAACAATGGGAACACTATAATAAATGTACCCATGTTAATCCACATTAAACTGCCTCAAGTTGTTGCTTTGATTAAATAAAATGAAAAAACCTTTCTACATATAAAAAGTGCAACATTAAACAGTTTCAAGTCAACTCATCATGCTTAATTTATTACAGCATTTGGGAAGCCTGTTGTTGACTTTTATTATACACACACACGCACACAAACACGCACACACACACACGCAAACACGCACACACACACACACACAGCAAAATGAGCTAACCTAACGCTAAAAGCTAATTAGCCTTCACCTCAACCCAGAACTATGAGAGAGCTGAGCTGCAGTTTAAGTTTCTAGAAGGTCAACGGGCTCATAGTGATGTTTGCAATAATTATGACTGGGAAGTGTTTTTTATCATTTGGGGAGTGTACGATGTCAGCTGCTCACCTGCTAAACACATATCTGCTCATCTCGACGCCGGAGCATTGACAACATGCGCTCTGAACACGCACTGCTGATTGGCTTTGTATGCAACCAATCAGATGATTTTGTGGGTGGGACAATGCTGGGTGCTCACTGCTCAGACAGAGGCAGCTGCAGAGCAGCTTGTTAAGACTTTAGAGTACAAACTCGTTCGATACACCCTCGTACCGAACCGAAACCCCCGTACCGAAACGGTTCAATACAAATACACGTACCGTTACACCCCTAGTGTGTATATATATATATATGTATATATATATATATATATATATATATATATATATATATATATATATATATATATGTATATATATATATGTGTGTATATATATATAGATATAAAGAATGTTTCACAATCCTCATGAAGAAAAGTGGGGACGAGTCAAGCGTCTTTTCGGGTCGTTCTTGCCATTTCCGAGTCTAAATTGGCTGTCGACGTGTACCAACATGTCGGAATACATCCTCAGCCTTCAACTATTCAGGTGAGAGGCATGATTTATGATCTATAATAAACTTTCAGGGAGCATGGAAGCGAGGAAACAGCTTACCCCTCAGTGACGTTAAAATTACACACATCACAGCAGCGCTATAAATATTCAAGTCACGAAATGTAAATGGAATATTGTTGGTCCTTTTTGGAATAAATGGAATATTGTTGGTCGTTGGTCCTTTTTGGATGGGTATTTAATTAGACTTTATGGGCGGAAAAGAGGAGCTCCAGTTGGCTCTGATGTAAGCGGACTTTTTTTTAAAGTTTATTTACAAGTCAGAATGCATAAAAAAAAAATCCATCTGTTTTCATGTCTTTCACAATGATTGTGAACGATAGGCAAAATTCCCCCAAAAAGTGCAGTTCCCCTTTAAAAGTACCTGTCCAACCTAAACATTTATGTTCAAACACATTTATTCCCACACATTAAGGATACGATCTGTCGTGCAAAATGTTGTTGGCAAATGAGAGACGATGAGAGATTATCATCGCACATTTCAACATGTAAATACAGCTTCTTGGTCAGCATTGCAAATCAAAACATATTTTAAACCGTTTTACCTGGAATAAATACAAATAAATATATATAATAAATACATGTAAACTAGGACGTGAATGTTTCTATACTACATTACTCAGAAGGCTTAGCGCTGCAGACAGGGACAGGACGTAGCTCTGAGCTATGCGTTTTGATCATTAAGAGTTGATATATTGTTACTCATTGTTATTCCTGCTTTTTCCACTAAAGTATTTACTTTAGCAAAATGATGAGAATAGGGTGTTGATCAGCCAAAATGTGCGGAGAAGTTGTGGGTATTGGACAAAGGTGCGAGGCCAATACATTATATGTGGGTGTTGGTGTGAATTAGCGCAATTGCGACATCGCACATTCCTGAAGGGACTGACTTATACATCCATAAATGGGTTGTACTTGTATAGCGCTTTTCAACCTTCAAGGTACTCAAAGCGCTTTGACACTACTTCCACATTTACCCATTCACACACACATTCACACACTGATGGAGGGAGCTGCCATGCAAGGCGCCAACCAGCACCCATCAGGAGCAAGGGTGAACATTATACGCCAACATTACACGCCATTATACATGAGCAGATTACACATTTCAACATGACAACACGTTCATTTATTCAAAAAAGTGTTTTTATACCGTTAACAGGTAGATGAGGTCCATGTTGGGCTCCACCTGGGCCACTGCGCTTTGCAAAGACACCAGCTCGTTAAAAGTCACGTAGAGCTGTTGCATCTTCACCAGGTTCACCTTATTGCTGTCCTCCGCCCAGTCAGGAAACACCACATGCACAGCGATGAGGTCCTTTAGGTGCACGCCCAGGATTGGGATCTTAAAGCCGTGGCATTCGCTGAAGGCCTTGCGGTAGCAGGAATAGTTGTTGTTGTATGACACCAGTTCTGTCATCTCACGCCACATCTATGAGGGTTTTCAAACACACGACCCAAAATACTCATTACACAGAAAATATTACGATGTTATACTGACATCTCAGTCACCAGAATTGTACTGTAAAAAAACAATAGTTCCATTTTTTGTCTTGTCTGTAAAATAAAAAGCCTGTAAATGTCATGGTAAAATACTGTTGCCAGAATTTTACTGTAAAAATAAAAGTACAAAACCCAAAAGCAGTGAAGTTTGCACGTTTTGTAAATCGTAAATAAAAACAGAATACATTGATTTGCAAAACCTTTTCAACTTATATTCAATTGTATGGACTGCAAAGAAGAGATATTTAATGTTCGAACTGAGAAACCTAATTTTATAATCATTATCTTATCATTTAATGGCAGCAACCCGTTGCACAAAAGTTGGCACAGGGGCATTTTTACCACTGTGTTACATGGCCTTTCTTTTTAATCCAACTTTTTTTATTGACTTTTTCACATATACAGAAAAAAGGTGCAAGTCGAAACAGTACAATTTTAAAGTCAGTGAATTCTTCATACCTTTACCCCTAAAACCCCCCACCCAGCCTCCCACCCCACTCAGGTCGAACCGGCAAGGGACACGTGGCACAAACAACAAGTAAGACGACAAAGACACACACATTCACACATACACCCATACAAGACCAAAAACAGAAAGAAACTAAAAGGAGAGAGAAAGGGAGAATAAATAAATAAATAAATAAATAATAATACTAAAATAAAAGGGAGATTATTCCTCATCTGCGTCTGGACATAAGTCAAGAGAGTTGACATACAGTAAGAAAGGACTCCATGAACTTTCAAACACTTGAGCAGAGCCATTTAGTGAAAACTTAAGTTTTTCCAATTTTAAATTGTAAAGAACCTCTTTAATCCAACGGCCGTGTGATGGGGGTGAGCCAGCTTCCAATTAAACAAGATCAGTCGCCTGGCCAGCAAAATCGTAAAAGCCGCAGCGCGTTTTAGTGGTACAGGGCATGTGTTATCAGGGCATATGCCGAAAATGGCTGACAATGGGTTGGAGGGAAAGTCTTGACCGTATGCCTTTCCGATAGTGTCAAAAATGTCCTCCCAAAAGGAACATCATTTAGAGCAGGACCAGAACATATGGACATGATCAGCCGGAGATTGTTTGCATCTATTACAGGTATTGCTAACAAAGGGGTAGATTTTGGATAGTTTTGCATTAGTATAGTGAATTTTATAGATTATTTTGCATTGGATGAGACCATGACGGGCACATATCGAGGAGGAGTGGACCAGTTTCAGGGCAGAGTTCCAGAGTTTATCAGATATGTTGGTGTTAAGATCGCTCTCCCACGAGGCTCTTATCACTGATAAAAAGTTTGGAGCAACTGAGCTTAAGGAGGTATATATCACAAAGATAAATTTTTTATGATTTGGACTCAGAGATAGCAATGTATCTATAAGAGTTTCCGGAGGACGATTTGGGAAGTGTGGGAACTGCTTCTTTACGAAGTTCCTCACCTGAAAGAAACGAAAAAGGTGGGAGTTTGGCAAATCGTATTTGGAAGAAAGTTCAGCGAAGGATGAGAACACACCGTCTGTATAGAGGTCTTCCACAGTGGCGATACCGTGATCGTACCAGGTCATAAATGCGGAGTCGGTACGGGAAGGTTTAAATAATTGGTTTTTAAGTAGCGGAGTCAAAATAGATGGGCCCTGAAAACCCAAATGTTTCCTTAGCTGGACCCATATTTTCAAGGACATCGATACAATGGTTGCGCTTTCAAGTTTAAGTGGAAAAGGGAGTGGTGAGCATAAGCAAGAACGTAATGAAAAGTGTGGGATTGCCGTTTCAAGGGATACCCAGGCCGGGAGGGTCTGAGAGCTTCCGTCCATCCAGTATAGGAGTTTCTGTACACTACCCGCCCAATAGTACTGTCTAAAATTAGAGAGTGCAAGCCTTCCTTCCGATTTGGGAGATTGTAGGACCGACTTGCGGATTCGGGCCGATCCGGCCCCACATAAAAATTTGGATATTGATTTGTCTAATTTATCAAAAAAATATTTAGTAATAAATATGGGGATATGTTGGAAAAGGTAAAGGAATTTAGGCAGAGTGATCATCTTGATAAGATTGATCTGGCCAGCGAGAGATAATGGTAAAACAGACCAGCGGGCAAAGTCCTTCTCCATTTTTTCAACTAGGGGTAGAAAATTTCCCCGGAGCATGTCAGACATAGCCGGAGTAATAAAAATTCCCAAGTAATGGATCCTGTCATGTGCCCATTTGAATGCAGCTAAAGATCGCGGTAACTGTTTAGCTAGGGAATTCATTGGAAAGAGTTCACTTTTTTGGTAATTAAGTTTGTAGTCAGAGTGTGTGCCAAACCGCTCCAAAATGTTAAAGATTACTGGGAGTGAGCTAGCAGGATCTGAGATGTATAGGAGCAAGTCGTCCGCATAAAGCGACACTTTGTGCAATGTGTCCGACCGGGGGATACCTTTAAAGCCCCTCTCCGAGCGCAGCCAAAGTGCAAGGGGTTCTATCGCAATAGCAAACAGTAATGGAGACAGCGGGCAACCTTGTCTGGTACCTCTTTTAAGAAAAACTGGGGAGGACAGTGTATTATTTGTGCGTACCGAAGCTACAGGGGACGAGTATAAAAGTTTAACCCAAAGAATAAAATCTTCATTGAAACCAAACCGACCCATCACATCAAATAGATATTCCCATTCGACCCTATCAAAGGCTTTCTCCGCGTCGGGGGACACCACCACTTCCGGGGTATGGCCTTTCCTTTTAACAACCATCAGTAAACGATTGCTAACTGAGGAAACTCATTTTTGAAGCTTTTCAGGTGGAATTCTTTCCCATTCTTGCTTAATGTACAGCTTAAGTTGTTCAACAGTCCAGGGTCTCCGTTGTGGTATTTTACGCATAAAAATGCGCCAAACATTTGTAATGGGACACTGGTCTGGACTACAGGGAGGCCAGTCTATTACCCGCACTCTTTTACTATGAGGCCACGGTGTTGTAACACGTAGCTTGGCATTGTCTTACTGAAATAACCATTATAACATTTCTTGGATGGCAACATATGTTGCTCCAAAACCTATATGTACCTTTCAGCAATAATGGTGCCTTCACATATGTGTAAATTACCCATGTATTGGGCCCTAATACACCCCCATACCATCACAGATGCTGGCTTTTCAACTTTGTGCCTTTAACAATCTGTATGGCTCTTTTCCTATTGGTCCCGAGGACACAGCATCCACAGTTTCCAAAAACAATTTGAAATGTGGACTCGTCAGTCCACAAAACGCTTTTCCACTTTGCATCAGTTCATCTTAGATGAGTTTGGGCCCATCTATGCCGGCGACGTTTCTGGGTGTTGTTGATTAAAGGCTTTCGCGTTGTATATTAGAGTTTTAACTTGCACTTACTGATGTATCCACCAACTGTAGTTACTGACAGTGCTTTTCTGAAGTGTTCCTGAGCCCATCCTTTACACAGTGATGTCGCTTTTTGATGCCGTAGCGCCTGAGGGATCGAAGGTCCGTAATATTATCGCTTACGTGCACTGATTTCTCCAGATTCTCTGAACGTTTTGATGATATTACAGACCGTAGATGGTGAAATCCCTAAATTCCTTCTAATAGCTGGTTGAGAAATGTTGTTCTTAAATTGTCGACAATTTGCTCACGCATGTGTTCACAAAGTGGTGACTCTCGCTCTATATTTATTTGTGAATGACTGAGCATTTCATGGAAGCTGCTTTTATACCCAATCATGGCACTCACCAGTTCCCAATTAGCTTGTTCACCTGTCGGATGTTCCAACTAAGTGTTTGATGAGCATTCCTCAACTTTCTCAGTCTTTTTTGCCCCTTGTGCCAGCTTTTTTAAACATGTTGTAGGCATCAAATTCCAAATGAGCTAACACTTTCCAAAAATTAAGTTTTCCAGTTCGAACGTTAAGTATCTTATCTTTGCAGTCAATTCAATTGAATATAGGTCAAAGAGGATTTGCAAATCATTGTATTCTCTTTTTATTTATGATTTAGAAAATGTGCCAAATTCACTGGTTTTAGGTTTTGTAGTACTGTTTTTTCAATGACATAATTTGGTGTAAAAACCACAGCAAATTTTTAAGATAACATTTTGGCGACTGACCTGCAAGTTGTTTTTTTACTTAAAATCTACAGATATTGTTTTACAGTGTACAGGTGTCCCATTGTGTCCTGGGGGCCATTTTCAGCACAATTAAAAAGTGTATTAATTCAATAATATTAAAATATACTTTTGTCCTCTGCCATGGGATCTGATCCAAGGATGTCGTTGTGGCTTGTGCAGCACTTTGAGACATTTGTGATTACGGGCTATATAGTGAACTTTGAGTGATTAAACTTTGATATTGCCCCTTGAAGTTTGTGGCTTCACTCAATCGCAGATTTTTTTAGATTTTTTTAAGCATATTCTACAAATGTTTTGCCTAAATTATGCATATTCAAGCACAAATATGGATAAATCAACTAAAAGTATCAATATGACAATAGAATTGGCCACTAAATTAAACCAAACCAGTCAGAGTGCGCTGGTCAGTACCGTGGCCACTGATTGGCTCAGCCTAAAGCAGCATTAATATGCTGGATTAAAGGAGTGTAAATGTGACTGTGTGGGTGCAATTTCATGTCTAGAGGGCTACCATAAATTTAGAAAATAATTATTTAGAAGGTATTAAACTTTATGCTCCAGCTATGAAAATATTTGATTTTATACATACAGTGTATATACATATATATATATATATATATATATATATATATATATATATATATATATATATATATATATATATATAAGTGTGTGTATGTATATATGTGTGTGTATGTATATATGTATGTGTATATATATATATATATATATATATATACACACATACATATATACATACACACACATATATATACATACACACACTTATACACATATATACACATACATATATATATATATATATATATATATATATATATATATATATATATATATATATATACATACATATATATACATACATATATACATACACAGACATATATATAAACTGTATATATACATATATAGATACACACACATATATACATATACATACATACATACATACATATATATATATATATATATATATATATATATATATATATATATATTAGGGCTGGGCAACGATTACAAATTTTAATCGAAGTTAATCGCACTATTTCTCAGATTAATCGCGATTAACTGCATTGTATACGCAAAGCCCAATAATGAATTCAAAAGTAGTGTGTAGTGCACCTTTATTGGAATATTCTCCCACATGAACAAAAGCGCCAAAACATTTGTTGTGCAAACACAATTCAAATCAGTCCTTGTTAAACAGTAGCAGTCAAATAGCATATTTTATGAAAATCAACTCAAAAAATGTAAATACAAACATTTAAGCTTATTGCCACTGCCAGGGTATTTAAGTTATCCTGTTTGTTATGGAAAATAAATATAATCTACATACAAATCTCTGAGCCACAATCATAACATCTGAACAGGCAATTTCTGAGGTAACAGCAGAAACATTTATTTATCAGGGATCTTATGTTTAAAAAAACATATATGATAGGTAGTGGGCTGTTTTAGGGAATTTTTGATCAAATTATCCTTACTAGCAATATTAATAATGTTGTGTTTATTCTGCGTAGTGCACTTAAAATAATTATGACTATATCTAGGAATTGATAGGATGGGAATTTTCCTATTGTTTGCTTGGTGCTTTGATAAACTGAACGCATCATATACATGACACTATATTGTGATGTTATGAGCCAGGGAAATAAAGAACTACCCTACCCAGCATGCAACAGGAGTGACGAGCATGCGCGGTAGTCCGGTATAGGTTGTGTCGCCATGACGGCATCTTGTATGTTGTGATATGCACGCTCTGAAAGCAAACGTTAAGAACTCAGCCAACACTCCTCGTCTGCATTATTCATAAATAGACAGACAACACATATACTCCGCTGCTTCACAGGCCGCTGGATGTAGCCGGCAAAGTATTCCCATGCTAGCTAGCAGGTCTAGCAAGCACGCGTCATTCAGTCCAAAACGGCCCGATCTATCCACATCCAGAATTGTCTGGCGGTCGTAAGTGATCCCGGAGTGACCACGCTGTAAGCCAGCCATGAAATTTGCAGAATTGTCCGGTATTTTTGCCAAATGTTCCATCTTTACCAAGAGCCCCTTGACGCCGAAGCCCGTCCGGGCGACGCCATCTTGTTAAGAAAAGGCGTTAACAAAATAAAAGCATGTAAACAACATACGCAAATGTGCGATAAAATAATTGTCGGCGTTAATAGATTGATGAGTTAACTCGTAATTAACGCATTAATTTGCCCACCTCTAATACATATATATATATATATATATATATATATATATATATATATATATATATATATATATATATATATATATATATATATATAAGTATGTATGTATATATGTATGTATATATATGTATGTATGTATATATGTATATATATATATATATGTATGTATGTATGTGTATATATGTATGTATGTATCTATGTGTATATATATATATATATATATATATATATATATTAGGGCTGGGCAATGATTAAACATTTTAATCGAAGTTAATCGCACTATTTTTCTGATTAATCGGGATTAACTGCATTGTATACGCAAAGCTCAATAATGAATTCAAAAGTAGTGTGTAGTGCACCTTTATTGGAATATTCCCCCACATGAACAAAAACGCCAAAACATTCGTTGTGCAAACACAATTTAAATCAGTCCTTGTTAAACAGTAGCAGTTAAATAGCATATTTTATGAAAATCAACTCAAAAAATGTAAATACAAACATTTAAGCTTATTACTACCACTGCCAGGGTATTTAAGTTATCCTGTTTGTTATGGAAAATAAATATAATCTACATACAAATCTCTGAGCCACAATCATAACATCTGAACAGGCAATTTCTGAGGTAACAGCAGAAAAAAAATTTTAATCAGGGATCTTATGTTTAAAAAACCTATATTATAGGTAGTGGGCTGTTTTAGGGAATTTTTGATCAAATTATCTGTAGTAGCAATATTAATAATGTTGTGTTTATTCTGCGTAGTGCACTTAAAATAATTATGACCATATCTAAGAATTGATATGATGGGAATTTTCCGATTGTTTGCTTGGTGCTTTGATAAACCGAACGCATATACATGGTACTATCTTGTGATGTTATGAGCCAGGGAAAAAAAGAACTACCCTACCCAGCATGCAACAGGAGTGACAAGCATGCGCGGTAGCCCGGTATAGGTTGTGTCGCCATGACGGCAACTTGTATGTTGTGATATGCACGCTCTGAAAGTAAACGTTAAGAACTCAGCCAACACGCCTCGTCTGCATTATTCATAAATAGACAGATAACACATATACTCCGCTGCTTCACAGGCCGTATTCCCATGCTAGCTAGCCGGTCTAGCAAACACGCGTCATTCAGTCCAAAACGGCCCGATCTATCCACATTCAGAATTGTCTGGCGGTCGTAAGTGATCCCGGAGTGACCACGCTGTAAGCCAGCCATGAAATTTGCAGAATTGTCCGGTATTTTTGCCAAATGTTCCATCTTTACCAAGAGCCCCTCGACGCCGGGCGACGCCATCTTGTTAAGAAAAGGCGTTAACAAAATAAAAGCATGTAAACAACATACGCAAATGTGCGATAAAATAATTGTCGGCGTTAATAGATTGATGAGTTAACTCATAATTAACGCATTAATTTGCCCACCCCTAATATATATATATGTATATATATATATATATATATATATATATATATATATATATATATATATATATATATATATATATACATATATATGTATACATATATATATATATATATATATATATATATTATATTATATATATATATATATATATATATATATATATATATATATTATATATATATATATATATATATATATATATATATATATATATATATATATATATATATATATATATATATATATATATATATATATTAGCGGTGATTGGAGCTGGGGCCGCAAGGTTGCAGAACCCGTTGGTGGACAC